>NC_135815.1:7967680-8240180 GCF_964213995.1 Mustelus asterias
CCCCCACCCCCTCCCCCCCCACCCCCCACCACCCCCACCCTCCCCACCACCCCTCCACCCCCTCCCCTCCACCCCTCCCCCCATCCACCCCACCCTTCCATCCCATCCTCCCCTCCCCCCCTCCCACCCATCCTCCCCTCCACCCATCCTCCCCCCACCCATCCTCCCCTCCACCCATCCTCCCCTCCACCCATCCTCCCCCCACCCATCCTCCCCTCCACCCATCCCTCCCCTCCACCCACCTCCCCCTCCACCACCCTCCCCCTCCACCCATCCTCCCCTCCACCCCATCCTCCCCTCCACCCATCCTCCCCTCCACCCATCCTCCCCTCCACCCATCCTCCCCTCCACCCCCTCCACCATCCTCCCCTCCACCCATCCTCCCCTCCACCCATCCTCCCCTCCACCCATCCTCCCCTCCACCCATCCTCCCCTCCACCCATCCTCCCCTCCACCCATCCTCCCCTCCACCCATCCTCCCCTCCACCCATCCTCCCCTCCACCCATCCTCCCCTCCACCCATCCTCCCCTCCACCCATCCTCCCCTCCACCCATCCTCCCCTCCACCCATCCTCCCCTCCACCCATCCTCCCCTCCACCCATCCTCCCCTCCACCCATCCTCCCCTCCACCCATCCTCCCCTCCACCCATCCTCCCCTCCACCCATCCTCCCCTCCACCCATCCTCCCCTCCACCCATCCTCCCCTCCACCCATCCTCCCCTCCACCCATCCTCCCCTCCACCCATCCTCCCCTCCACCCATCCTCCCCTCCACCCATCCTCCCCTCCACCCATCCTCCCCTCCACCCATCCTCCCCTCCACCCATCCTCCCCTCCTCCCCTCCACCCATCCTCCCCTCCACCCATCCTCCCCTCCACCCATCCTCCCCTCCACCCATCCTCCCCTCCACCCATCCTCCCCTCCACCCATCCTCCCCTCCACCCATCCTCCCCTCCACCCATCCTCCCCTCCACCCATCCTCCCCTCCACCCATCCTCCCCTCCACCCATCCTCCCCTCCACCCATCCTCCCCTCCACCCATCCTCCCCTCCACCCATCCTCCCCTCCACCCATCCTCCCCTCCACCCATCCTCCCCTCCACCCATCCTCCCCTCCACCCATCCTCCCCTCCACCCATCCTCCCCTCCACCCATCCCCTCCACCCATCCTCCCCTCCACCCATCCTCCCCTCCACCCATCCTCCCCTCCACCCATCCTCCCCTCCACCCATCCTCCCCTCCACCCATCCTCCCCTCCACCCATCCTCCCCTCCACCCATCCTCCCCTCCACCCATCCTCCCCTCCACCCATCCTCCCCTCCACCCATCCTCCCCTCCACCCATCCTCCCCTCCACCCATCCTCCCCTCCACCCATCCTCCCCTCCACCCATCCTCCCCTCCACCCATCCTCCCCTCCACCCATCCTCCCCCTCCACCCATCCTCCCCTCCACCCATCCTCCCCTCCACCCATCCTCCCCTCCACCCATCCTCCCCTCCACCCATCCTCCCCTCCACCCATCCTCCCCTCCACCCATCCTCCCCTCCACCCATCCTCCCCTCCACCCATCCTCCCCTCCACCCATCCTCCCCTCCACCCATCCTCCCCTCCACCCATCCTCCCCTCCACCCATCCTCCCCTCCACCCATCCTCCCCTCCACCCATCCTCCCCTCCACCCATCCTCCCCTCCACCCATCCTCCCCTCCACCCATCCTCCCCTCCACCCATCCTCCCCTCCACCCATCCTCCCCTCCACCCATCCTCCCCTCCACCCATCCTCCCCTCCACCCATCCTCCCCTCCACCCATCCTCCCCTCCACCCATCCTCCCCTCCACCCATCCTCCCCTCCACCCATCCTCCCCTCCACCCATCCTCCCCTCCACCCATCCTCCCCTCCACCCATCCTCCCCTCCACCCATCCTCCCCTCCACCCATCCTCCCCTCCACCCATCCTCCCACTTAATTAAGAAGCATATTTGCTGCAGAACAAATTTTCATGACCATATTGTTTACAAGTCAGGTTGGATACTTCGAGGTGTTCCATGAAGCTCGCCTGACCTGTAACATTTTACGTTGAATTTGGCTAGGATGAGCATGAGAGGTTTCACTTCAGGTGTGATTCAACTGACCCACGAGGAGCTTTTACCAAAAACAAAGTTTAATTAAGAATATTGTTGAGATGTATAGTAAGACAATTAGCAAGAACTTTTGACAATGACAAACAAGAAACATAACAACCACAATAATGTATAATTCTTAAGGAAATATCAATAATGTGTTCCAACCAAAGTCAACATCCAATACACGAAACCCTCCAAATAAACACAATACAGCATTGGTTAAAAGAGAAAATACTGGAAAATACTCAGCAGGTCTGGCAGCATCTGTAAGAAGAGAAAAGAGCTGGCGTTTCGAGTCCAGATGACCCTTTGTCAAAGCAATGACATCTGAAGCTTTGACAAAGGGTCATCTGGACTCGAAATGTCAGCTCTTGTCTGGCAGCACCTGCAAGGAGAGAAAAGAGCTGACATTTCGAGTCCAGATGACCCTTTGTCAAAGCTTCAGATGTCATTGCTTTGACAAAGGGTCATCTGGACTCGAAACGTCAGCTCTTTTCTCTCCTTGCAGGTGCTGCCAGACCTGCTGAGATTTTCCAGCATTTTCTCTCTTGGTTTCAGATTCCAGCATCCGCAGTAATTTGCTTTTATACAGCATAGGTTAATGCCCACTTGTTACAGGTATCCAGCCTCCTGGGTTCAATGCTGAAAATCCCTTGTGAAGCAACTCAGAAGAGATTGTAGTCAAATCTGTTTCCCAAAACACAGCTTCTTTAAGGGAGGATGGCAATAAGCCTTTCCTTCAGCTCATTGATAATAGTTTCAGAACCAAACAAAGAGAAGAACAGGGAGAGAGAGAGAGACTGCTTCTTAGCTTGCTGCTAAACTGCTTCCAACACACTCCCCAAAACGAAACTGAAAGCCCAAAGGGAAAAAACCCCTAATCACCTGACTGCCACAAACAAAACTGAAAGCCCTATCACCTGACTGCCACAGCTTAGCTTCACCCCCAATGACATCACTGAAGCTGTAAGCTGCATGACTTTTTAAAAAAACCTTTCTTAAAGATACACTCACATGACAATATTCAATACAATTAATTCTGCCAGCATTTTGCAAAGTTATCCCACAGTTCATCGATGTAAGGCTAAACCTACCACAGTGCAAAAGTTAGCAAAAATGTTCACCATTTTGAACAGTAAAAGATAACCTGAATACACACGATGATTGTTTTGAAATTAAAATCGCTCGGCGTGCAAAGCAGATCAGGCAGCATGGGAAAATAGCTTAATGTCTGTGTTGGATCCCCAGCATATCCCGCGTGAGTTTAAGTAGATGCAAAGGGGCAAGCACTTTCATGGTATTTGATATATGGCTTTTAATTGAAGGTGAGCCACAATAATAATAATGGAAAATAAGGAGTTGAACAGGTATTTTGCATCGGTCTTCACTATAGAGGATACAAATAATATCCCAGAAATAGCTGTAAATCAGGAAATGGAAGGCAGGGAGGAACTCAGAAAAAATTGCAAACCACCAGGAAAGTGACACTGAGCAGATTTGTTGAGGATGTGGCCTGACAAGACCCCAGGTCCTGGTGAACTTCATCCTAAAAAGAAGGGGCAACTGAGGTACTTGATGTGCCGTTTTTGATTTTTCCAAAATTTCCTAGATTCCAGGAGGGTTCCATTATATTGAAAAAGAGCAAATGTAACTCCTTTATTCAAAAAGCAGGGTGAGGGGGTAGGCAGAAACTACAGACAAGTTAACTTAACATCTGTCATAGGGAAAAGTTTAGAAGCTATTACTAAAGACGTTATGGTGGGGCACTTAGATAAATTTGGTAATCAGGCAGAGTCAACATGATTTTGTGAAAGGGAAGTCATGTTTGACCAATTTATTGGAGTCCTTTGAAGACGTAACATGTGCTGTGGATAAAGGGAAGCCAATGGATGTACTGTACTTAGATTTCCAGAATGCATTTGATCAGATGTCACATGAAATGTTATTGCATAAAATAAAAGTTCATGTGGGTAGATAACATACTGGCCTGGATAGAGGATTGGCTGGCAGTAGGAAACAGTGTAGACACAAATGGGTCATTTTCAGTTTGGCAAGATGTAATGTCTGCTGGGACCCCAACTTTATAAATGACTTGAATGAAGGGACCAAAGGCATGGTTGCTAAATTTGTGATGACACAAAGATAGATATGAAACTAAGTTGTGAAGCGGACATAGGGAGGCTAGAAGGGGATATCGATAGGTTAAGTGAGTGGACAAAGAACTGGCTAATGGAGTATGATGTGGGAAAATGTGAAATTATCCTTTTGGCAGGCAGGATAAAAATGAGACACATTATCTAAAGGGTGGGAGATGGCAGGTACCCTCGCATGAATTGCAAAAAGTTATTATGCAGGTACAGCAAGTAATTAGGCAAGTTTAGAATGTTATCATTTATTGTGAGGACGTGGACGTGCGGAGGATGTTTCCTGTTGTGGGAGAATCCAGAACTATGGGTCCTTGTTTAAAGGTGAGGGCTGGGAATCTCCCAACAAAATTCTAAGCGTTGAATTTGTGTGAAAACCGGAGTAAATCCACTTTTTATTTCAGTGGGAGTTCAGAAAAGAATCTCCCACACTCTGTGCACTGCTGAATGCACTGGCGTAAATCGTGCTAAAAACCAATGGATGGGGCCTATCCCCGCTAGAGAGCCTGGCAGCACAGCGCTGAGCAGGCCACTGCGTATGCACCGATCTGTCAGTGCCGAGATCGGCACACGTGTAGTGGCCCCTGTCTGCCGGCCTCCCGATTGTACTGGCCAGCACAATCACTGAGTGATCTACTCCTGCACCTAACTCGTGTCCAGTTCAGCGACTACAGCCTCAGTTTAAAATTTGCTGCTCAATTATTGACATCAACTTTAGACAGAGAATGTTGAGTTCCTTGTGTTTCAAGAAAGTATGGTATCCAAATGCCTTTTCTCCCCCGCGAACAACCACCACCACCACTACTGGCAGTCGAACAAAGACTTTCATCGATCTAAACTTTTTTAGTTGGCTTTTAGCTTCCCACCCAGCCAAAATGCCAAGTAATGCATTAAGTGGGCTGTGGAATGTGTACGGGCAGTCAGATAGTCTGCTAATACACGAGAAGGATGCAGCTGATTTGTAAGAAAGATATCGGTTATCGTCCTTTGTGATAATTTACCAGCAGTAGAAACAGATCTGTTTGTAAGTAATGCAAAACCTATGTTAAACTATCGCTAACTGTTAACGAGACGCTTGACTTTTGTTGGTCAACTGAACATGCGTGACAAAAGTACTAAAAGTAGGAGCGTTCCATTTCATGGAGAAAGAGCTGAATATTAACTGCTGCATATCAGAATAATATGGTTTACTGCTGCCAGTTTTGCAAGATGAATGGGAACACCATGCTGACTTTGAAAATGTTTTCTGCAATGAAATGCATAAAGAAGGCCTGGTTATGACATTGAGGGGCAAAATGACTGTTTCTAAACAAAGTGCCACTATCTTTTAGAATAAGTGAGGAGAAAGCCACGTCAGGCAACTTTCCCATTCTGATTGTGTGTGTATATCACTCATGTACAGGGCTAAGAAATGGATGGTAGTGTTGCTGGATATAACACAATATAGCATATAAATAATGACCAATGACCTCCTGTACTTTAATTATTTTATGCAGTAATCTTTTTACATAAACTTCAAGTGATTTACAGTACCAAGTAATTTACAACTTCTTCAAATCTGCGTCAGTTGAGCAATTATTTGACTGAATAGCCCCTCAGTATCAGATGAAAAAGGCAGTGGGTGGAGTTTTCTCGTCCCGCCTGCCATGGAAATCGTAGCGAGCAGGACATAGACCTTGCAACGGTCAGTTGCCCTCGGGCGGGATTTTCCAACCTTGGGGCCAACGTGAATGGAAAATCCCGCCCAGTGTGTTTCCTGGAAGGGAGCAGGAGGTAGTCAAGGAGTCTGCCAGTGTCTGAATGTCAGAATCACATTGAAGTATGCTTGGCAAAGTGCTGCGTTGGTTTGTGTTGCCTTCTGCAACACGGCTGACCCGAAAACACTCCTGCTTTTTACCACCAGCCAGCCATTAGGCATATTGGAAGGATTGACAAATTAATAATCAACTTTTTTGGCCACGTTATGAATATACCCTCCAAGGCCGTCAAGTCCTTTAATGAGACTAAACCCCTGAGCTTCTGGCCCAGAGCTAGGGGCGCTCTTCTATTAATGAGCAATAATGATCCTAAAAAGGAGCCGTTTGCATTTTGTTATGTCATTGATCAAAATTCTTAACAAGTCTTTTACCTTCTTGCAGGATCTGCAGCTAAAGAATTTTTCACAAAATCCAAACTCCCAATTCTTGAGCTTTCTCATATTTGGTAAGTATTAACATGGTATAACTGATATTCATAGTGTGTGGCACATTTCAATCATTCTCAACCCCAGTGGTTTGGGAGGACAGAGGAGATTCACAATATATCTTTATTGAATGTAAGCAACGGGAAGCTTTCTGAAAGGCATGAACTGATTCTTTTCCATATCTTTTATAGAGTATCTGGACAAGAGAAATTACACTGTAGGATTTTCCTGCCAATGAACAAGTGCCTAACAAGTTGTAGGAACTCCATATCAAACTGGAGACACGGTTAGCACTGCTGCCTCACAGCGCCAGGGACCCGGGTTCGATTCCCGGCTTGGGTCACTGTCTGTGCGGAGTCTGCACGTTCACCCTGTGTCTGCATGGGTTTCCTCTGGGTGCTCCGGTTTCCTCCCACAGTCTGAAAGACGTGCTGATTAGGTATGTTGACTCGAACAGTGTGGAGTGTGGCGACTAAGGGAATTTCACAGTAACTGCATTGCAGTGTTAATGCAAGCTTTACTTGTGACTAATAAATAAACTTTTTAATTAGTATAATTCTGAAATTCATAATCTTATTGAGAGACTTGAGAGAGAATCACTTGATGGCAAAATAAAATTGGACTTTTTACCAAAGACACTTTTAGAAGCAAATTGGCCAGATCCAGTGGGCGTAAATGACTTGAATTCTTAAAATGAAGTTCCACAAACAAGGCTTTTAAAGCTTAAAGCTCATAGAATTCATGGTGGATTAGCTAACTTGGTCAAAAATCATAGAAGCGCAATGCATAATGGTCACTCCTCCTGCTCCTTCAGGTACCATGCCCTAAGAGGGGGTTGGAGACCATTGAGTTCCATTGGTTTGGTCTATTATTAGTCATAGAGGTTTACAGCATGGAAACAGGCCCTTCGGCCCAACTTGTCCATGCCACCCTCTTTTTTTAAAAAAAAACCCTAAGCTAATCCTAATTGCCCGCATTTGGCCCATATCCCTCTATACCCATCGTACCCATGTAACTATCTAAATGCTTTTTAAAAGATAAAATTGTACCCGCCTCTACTACTGCCTCTGGCAGCTTGTTCCAGGCACTCACCACCCTCTGTGTGAAAAAATTGCCCCTCTGGATACTTTTGTATCTCTCCATTCTCACCTTAAACCTATGCCCTCTAGTTTTAGACTCCCCTACCTTTGGGAAAAGATATTGACTATCTACCTTGGCTATGCCCCTCATTATTTTATAGACCTCTATAAGGTCACCCCTCAGCCTCCTACGCTCCAGAGGGAAAAGTCCCAGTCTATTCAGCCTCTCCTTATAACTCAATCCATCAAGGCCCGGTAGCATCCTAGTAAATCTTTTCTGCACTCTTTCTAGTTTAATAATATCCTTTCTATAATAGGGTGATCAGAATTTCACACAATATTCCAAGTGTGGAATACGCTTGACAAAGTACTGCAGTGGTTTGCTATTGCCTTCTGCACAATGGCTCACCATGAAACTCTCCTGCTCTTTAACACCTACCACCGGATGTATTGGAAGGGTTCGCAGGCTGATAGTCAACCTTTTTGGCCACGTTGTGAACACACGCCCATGGCCATCAAGTCCTGAAATGGGATTTTAACCAGTAGCTTCTGTCCCAGAGGTAGGGACATTACCATTGCACCCCAGGAGCAGTATAACTACCGTTCCTGAGAATCAGTGACAAGTGCAGCTCTGTTCTGGGTCCCCTGCTGTTGACACTGTTCATAATGTGGAGCAGGATACTTCTAACAGTAATGTTTGTTAATGACCTAAAACTATCTGGGCAGGTAACCAGTGCAGGCAGAGTAATGACATTAAAAGCAATTTGCATTAATTAAGTGAATGGTCTTTTCTCATTCCTTATCCCTTACAACAGAATTAGCTTGTTAAGCTAGAAGAAACCTTTTTCGGAGAGGGAATCAAATTGGTCCGTCTGATTTTTATTTGATCTTAGCCCCACCTGCCTGCTTTCTCACCATATTTTTCTCCCTTTTTAAGAAACATACTTAGCTGCATTTTAAATCCATTCAGAATATTGGCTTCCAAAACGTTCAGTATCAATATTCTCACTATGGTGCTGTTTTTACGTTCCTTGCCTCAGTTTCACTGTAGTTAAAGGTAGTCCACAATAGTAGGGCTGAAAATGGTTGATTATTGATCACCAGCCTGTTCTAGACCCATGTGCTCCACTCATAAATAGATCATTAAGGATTGGGAGCAGGCTTAAGGCCATTTGGTCCATCGAACCTGTTCTGCAAACTGGCTGTGATTCACTGACCCTAGTTTGCATTCTTGGTATAGACAACTTCGCCTCCCAGTATTTGTTTGGGAATGGTACATTGCAGTTGGCAAGTCGTGCACATGTAATACATGGACAGCATGAGTATCTTAAAAGTTTATTTATTAGTCACAAGTAAGGCTTACATTAACACTGCAATGAAGTTACTGTGAAATTCCCCTAATTGCCACAGTCTGGCGTCTGTTCAGGTCTTTCTGGGATGTGGGGAAATAGAAGGGACATAATTCCTCTTGGCATGGCAATTGTTTTCCCTCTTGTTCCTTCACAGCTATTGTCTGATTACACAAGAGAACAACCAGATTAATTGAGGGGATGAAGGGATTAGACTGAGGAGTGATTGTATAAATTGGGAATGCTCTCACTGGAAGAGAGAAGGCTCAGAGATGATATGACTGCTGTAAAAGGGCTCGATCAGGTAGACTATGGCAAACTGTTTCACCTTATCAAGAAGAGTAGAGCCATAGGATACTAACTCTGCTAGAAAGAGGGTAAATTCAGAAATAATCTGAAAAGACTATTTTGGTGAGCTAATGTTCAGTTTATAGAAAAGGCTTCCTTTGGAGATGATGGAAGTAGTGGCATTGATTCTAATGAAGTACAAATTTTGAGGAAATGACACTTTGGTATACAAGGTGTGACAATGGGCTAAGTGTAGTATGATTGGGGGAGACAGGTAACTTTGGACCTATGATTCCCAAAGTGCTCCACCACCAGAGTTTTCCTCACATTATGACTGGGTCTCTAGTAAAGTAACTGATAACAGTATGCACTGCCAACAATGTCCAAATATTTTTGCCATCTCTCATTATGATTTTGGATTTTAGCATTACACTAACTAGTCTCCACTTTGCTATGGCAACCCTACCTTTACTTAGACCTGTAATGTAGCTCCTGTGTCCAGACACCTGAGAGAGGTAGCAGAAGGAAGAACGTGACTATAGAACTCCCATCACACTTGCTGCCTTTCTGACAATTTCCCAGTGTTGGCTTCAATGAAGACATATTGTCCATCTCTACTTCCCAAACTGCTAGGTATGCGAATGTGGACCTTGGTCTTATTCCATTTAGCAGTTCCTATGTTTCAATATCCTAAAGTATTTTTGTATTTAAAGGTTGGGCTGATTTTTCGCTTCCTGATATGTGAGTTTAAATGTGGCCACATTGCAATGCAGTTTGGTTGTTGGGGTCCAACAGAAAATGATTGAACGCTTTTATCAAACTTCCAGACAGATTTTCACAGCATAACAATGTTCCTAAGTCAGTGTTAATTACACTTGCACAGTGGAATTGAAAAACGGAAAGGTTCAGGGAGATGTGTTTTTTAATTGGTTTGAGAGATGCTGGAATGCCCAAAGTGGGTGGAGGGGTGGGGGGTATTCTCCGCAGACTAAAACCCCTCGCCTTAATGAATAAAGGATTTGTAACAAATATTTTGAGAAATGTTGAATTTGTCAGTGTTTACTTTGTGATTCAGGGAGCTGTCAGATTTTGACAAAGATGGCGCGTTGACATTGGATGAGTTTTGTGCGGCCTTCCACCTAGTAGTGGCCAGGAAAAACGGCTATGATTTGCCAGAGAAGTTACCGGAAAGCTTGATGCCAAAGTTGATTGATCTTGATGATTCAGGAGGTAAGTAGCCTTTGATTTCCTGTCTAATCAGGGGTTGTGAAAAATTACAGTTGGGGTGTAGAAACACATGGTTTCAGTGGGGAAATATTCTGGCTATTGTGACCCAATTTAGTAGCAAGAGTGTTGTGATTCTAGGCAGTGCGATTGCTGTTTTGCCTGGCTCACATGATTTTAAGATGTCATGTATTCCGGCCTGCGTTTGTCATTGGAGATTGGCATTCAGCATTACTAAGCACAAACTGGACAATGTGAAATGACTTGTGGTTGTTGAGGGTTTTAGGTGGCTCACCAATCTAATCACAGCCTGGATGCAATGAGACAACTGAATACCGAACCCCAACTCAAGATCATTTAGCCAATATTTCAATATATATCGCCTGCTCCCTTCCTGGTCCAAGATAGCCCCTTCTTGAGTTGGACTATCTACATTGTCTCAAGAAGCACTCTTGGACACTGAGCAAACTCTGCCCCTTCCAAGCCCCAGGCACTAAAGGAATCCCAGTCTATATTGGGAAGTTAAAATCGCCCATCATTTTATATCTTCCCATAATCTGCTGACATATCAGTTCCTCCACTTCACGCTGGCTGTTGGGAGGTCTGTAGTAGAACCCCAAATGTGTGATTGCACTGCTTCTGTTCCTGAGTTCTACCCATATGGACTCACTGCATGATCCCACCAAGGTGTCCTCCCTCTGTATAGCTGTGACTTCGTAATCAGTAATGCAACATCCCCCACCTCTTTTGTCACCCTCTCTATCTCGCCTGAAGGTTCAAAATCCTGGAATGCTGAACTGCCAGTTCTACCCTTCTTTCATCCAAGCCTCTATAATTGCCACAACATCATAATCCCATATAGTAATCCAAGCTTACCTGTCATACTCCTTGCGTTAAACCAAATACACCTCAGACCATCTGTCCTGTCATGTTTTGTACACTCTCCCTGTGTTTTATTTCTCTTAGCCTTACTGGACCCATTTACTGAGGTCTCCACAGTCTCTGTACTCTCTGACCTACTGCTGTGGATCCCACCCCTCCTGCCTTATTAGTTTAAATCCACCCGAACTGCACAATCAAATCTTCCTGCTAGGGTGTTAGTGCCTCTCCAGTTAAGATGCAACCTGTCCTTTTTTTTGTACAGGACCTATCTGCTGTGGAAGAGATTCCAATGGTCTAAAAATCTGAAGCCCTCCCTCCTGCATCAACTCTGAAGCTACTTATTAAGCTGCACTATGTTCCTATTACTTGCCTCACTACCACGTGGCACAGGGAGTATTCCTGAGAATACAACCCTGGAGGTCCTGCGTTTTAGCTGCCTTCCCAACTCCCTGAACTCATTTTGCAGGACCGCATTTTCCTTCCTACTTACGTTGTTAGTTCCAACATGGACCACGACTGTTGGCTGTTCGCCCTCCTGCTTCAGAATGCCCTGTGCCCGCTGAGAGACGTCCTTGACCAAGGCAACAGACTATCCTGGAGTCTTGATCATGGTCGCCAGAAGCGCCCCTTAGTATTGAATTCCCGACTACCACTTCATGCCTGCACTTTGACCCTCCTTGCTGTACAGCAGATCCAGCAGTGGTGCCACTGTCCTGGCCACTGCTGTCGTCATCCTCTGATATGCTGTCCTCCCCAACGGCATCTAACACGATGTATCTGTTTGAGAGAGGGAGGGGCGAGCCTCAAGGAGCTCCTGCACTGACTGCCCTACTCTTTGTGACTGTCACCCATCTATCTTCCTCACCCTTGGGTGCGGTCACCTCCCTGAAACTTGTGTCCATGACACTCTCCGCCATATGCATGCTGCTAAGTACGTCCACCTGACACTTCAGTCAACCTAAGTGATCTATTAAGAACTTCATTTGTAAGCACTTCCTGCAAATATAGCCCTCTGGGCAGTTGGACTGTCCTGGATTACCCACATGTCACAGGTGGAGCATAGGACTGGTGTGACTGACATTACCCTCTGTTAGTTAATTAATTAAAATTAAAATTTGATTTGTGTGGACCCTCTTTTTTTTTTTGAATAATAACTAAACTAAATTGGTCGGTCAACCAAGTTAATTACTCACTAAACTGCCTCGGTTATCGCTCACTATAGCATGAACAAATTAGAACTAAATATAATGTAAATCTTGTCTAAACCGCTACTCTATTCAGTCCCACTGAACTAAAATATTAAAGAAATGAAGGAGCTAAAAATACACTTCACCCGACCACAACTTGCCAATCAGAGGCCGCTCCCTGGTCTTGAACCCGTGATGCCAGAGTTCAGATTCCCTAATGGTCGGTTTCTCCACTGATATTATTATGTAGACTGTTATGACGGCCATGAAGGACATGGGGGATTATCAATATATCACTCCCTGGGCTTTGTGGAGTACGAACTCCCTTATTAAGCAAACAGAGACTCGCCCATTGGTAAGTGAGCAATAGGAGATTAAAAGCCAGTTGCTTTAACCTGGGCCATTGTTGTAGGTCCTGGGGTGCACGCTTGCTGTAAGATGTGGGTGTGGCTCTTCCTTTTGGTTTACAATAAAGGGTTTCTGGTGACTGGAAACTGGCTTTGGCTGAGTTACTGCGCAGGCAAAGAGCCAATTACGCACAACTGTCTCCCCACAGCAAATGAATGAATGATTAGATAATCTGTTCTTTTGATGGTTGCATACAAGCTAAGAAACAATGGAACTATGCTTTTCAAATAGTGAAATAAGATCCTGTATGTCCACCTGAACGAGTAGACATTGCCTCATTTTAACTTCTCATCTTAAAGATCAACAGTGCGGCACTTCCTTTAGTACAGGCTGATACCCCAGTGCAGTAGCACCAATCTGAAAGTACAAGACCCACAACTTTCTGTTGGGCACAAGTGTTACTAACTGGAAAGTCAGCGTTAAAGCTCTTAGCTCCAGGAGCTCGCTCACTACCTGACCCCCTCAAAAGGAGGTTCGTTGCCGACCTGAACATGGAAGCACAGCTGGAAAATAATGAGGAATGGAATGCCTAGGGTTTGTGATGATTTCCTGAATGTTCATATGGACTTTTAAAAATGTAAGTGGTAAATGTTAGTACTGCAGAGGACAAATGCAGTCTGGAGACCAATTGGGTGTTAGATTGGGCCCATGATTCTCTATGAATGCAGATTCCTCTTCTCTTTGGGCTGTTTATGGAGAGAGACAGTGAGTGGAGTTCATTTTCAAAAGGGAAAGAAGAGTAACCTCCCTGAGCTAGGATGGGGTTTCCATCTGCAGAGTCCCATTTCAGAGTAGCCGTGGTTTGGTCCCTGGTCATTTGCCTGTTCCCTAAACAGTTTCTGAAGGAAGATTCATGAAGTGAAACCTTTAACCGTTGAACTTTGAAGTTGCATCTTTTGCTTCATATTGTCCCCACGTTAGTTTGTTTATAGATTAGTGCTGTGTAGTTCTCATTGGCCCACCTTCTGTTTTAGGAGTTGCTGACCGGGGTTCTGAAACTGGCTTCTCAACCTCACCAGCAGAAGTGCCCCCTAGCAAATCGCCGTCGATGCCCTCACTAAACCAGACATGGCCAGAACTGAACCAGGGCAGTGAGGTTAGTAACTGATTAAATTGTATTCCATTGCTATGCATCCGTCCTATTGCAGATTATCTATAGATTTTTGCAATCAGACAAGGCGTTCCTTTTCATCATTGCTGGTGGATTCAGTGTGACGTGTAATTAGAATAGAGGTGTGAACTGCCAGGCAAGTGTCTTGCCCAAAAATAAAGCACAGATAAATATAGATATTCCTTGTTTGTTTTCAATTAAGTAATGTTGTGCTTTAAAGCTATTTGGCTTTTGACTTCGTTGAAATCTGTTCCGGTTGTAGATCATATAGCCACAGCATGTCTTGTGCATTTACTAATTTATAAGTTGTATCTGCCACAAAATACAATTTTCAGTTTTAGTTTATGTTTTTGTTTTGTTTTATTTGCTCCTGTCCCCCATCACTCACTATTTCTTTCCTGGAGGTAGTGACTTCCTGTTTAAAGTCGGGGCACAGAAGTGCTAACTTATACAAATAATTCTCATGTGAGCCTGAACCATGAGTATTAGATAATGTTTGATCATTAGAAGCAATGCACTTCAGTCTAATCCTAGGATCCAATGGTGGAGTGCACAGCTGGAGTGGAAACTTTAGCAGGTGAATTTATGTTTGTTTCTTCCTTTCTTCATCTGGCAGCAGTGGGGTTAGTTGTAGCATCCATCACTGACCCACCATTCCTTTTTTAAATTAATATTGTAGCCTGGCTAACCCAGCATAGCACAGGGATTTGGATCAGTCTGACGTTAACATTCAGTCATCAGGTGCGTGCTCTCCATTGTTGGCTGTACACAAAGATGTGAAATTCCCTTCACTCTACCTTACACACACACCAGAAATGTAAGACAACTTGTGGGAAAGTTCACTTATGACATTGAGATTCAGAACTTGAGAGTTTAAGGAGTGATGGAGCTCAATGGTCTTTGGTTTCCTTGTTTGTGACTTGAGCCTTGCTGGAAAAAAGGGAAAACATTGTCTGTCACTCTCTCCTTCATTCACCATCACACAGTACGATTCAGTGTGTTTCTGAACGAGTTACCAATACTGAGTTACTGGGCATATAAACACATGCAGTGAATGTAAATGCCTAGCCTTGTAAAAATTGTTAAATGTGCTTAGATTGTGCATGTTAAAAGCAAAATTGTCCCTATACCTAATTAATAATTGAAGCTGGCCTGATGATTTATCTGTCGAGAGTAACTGGAGAAGGGCATTCTTGTACAGGTAAAATATAATTCCTTTTCTCTTTCTCTCTTTCTTTATTAGCTAGGAGTACGTGCCTTCCACTGATGTCTAGACCTCTAAATATCAGTGAAGGGATTATCTTTACCTGGCAGGTTTAATTTTCCTAAAATAGATTCAAGAATCCATCCTGCACACCAGTGGGTACAGACTGCTCTCCACTGACCTAAGGATCAGTATGTACGCACTGGGGAGCAGCTGGGTTTCCATGATGGTAGAGGCTGGTTTGTAAAAGCTTCCATTTCCACAAATTGCTTTTATCTATTCTCAACCTGCCACCACTCTACCCACCTTTTATGTTCTTTCCCTACTTACTTAGTTTCTACATCTCTCCCTAACTCTGCAACTTTCTCCAGCCCCACAATTAATCTCTCAGATCTCTGAACTCCTCCAATTCTGGCCAATAGCCTATCTCTGAGTTTGCTGGCCGTGCCTTCAGCTGCCTGGTTCCTAAACTCTGGAATTCCCTCAACCTCTGTATCTCTTCTTCTCCTCCTTTAAGACGTTCCTTTAAAACCTACATCATTGACCCAGCTTTTCATCAACTGTTCCCAATGTCACGTTTTCTTTACTATTGCTCCTTTGAAGCATTGTGGGACATTAAACTACATTAAAGGCACTATGGACATGCAAGTTGCTGGTGCCACTTTGTAATCTACAGTGTTGAGTGCTCTTTTCTGTGTGGTTGGCTCCTTCCAAAGATGTGCTGTTGTCCAAAGATGTGCGGGTTAGGTTGAATGGCCATCTTAAATTGACCCTAGTGTCAGGATTAGCAGGGTAACTATGTGGGATTTCGGGAATAGTGTCTGGGTGGGATTGTGGTCAGTGCAGACTCGATGGGCCAAATGGCCGCCTCCTGCACTATAGGGATTCTATGTTAAGCCAGCAGAGTGGCAATGTCAGCTGAAGCTGAAACTGCGCTGCCTCCTGTCGTGACTCAACATGCTGTTGTGTTTGGTAGGTTGGCTTTCTTTCCAGGACATGAGATTTGCCGTCTTGTTGAGTTCCTAGATATTGAAGAATAAAATAAGATCATGTGAGACGATTGAAAATGGGAGTGCAGTTATGCTTTTTGTTTAATGTGGTCACCTTCTATTATAACCCTAATTGCGTCTGGCATTTTAATCAGATTCTGGAGCATTCAAAATTCTGAACTCTAAGGGCGGCACTGTGGCACAGTGGTTAGCACTTAGCACTGCTGCCTCACAGCACCAGAGACCCGGGTTCAATTCCGGCCTCAGGGTCACGTCTGTGCAGAGTTTGCACGTTCTCCCTGTGTCTGCATGGGTTTCCACTAGATGCTCCGGTTTCCTCCCACAATCTGAAAGATGTGCGGGTTAGGTTGATTGGCCATGCAAAATTGCCACTTAGTGTCAGGGGGACTAGCAGGATAAATACGTGGGGTTACGGGGATAGGGTCGGATTGCTGTCGGTGCAGGCTCGATTGGTTGAATGGCCTCCTGCACTGTAAGGATTCTATGATTCTAACATTTATTTACTTTTTGTCTTAACTCACTTATTACTGATTTAATATCATGAAGCCATTACACGGCGCATAAATTACACTTGTAAAAATAGGTTCCTTTGAGTAAAGCTCTCTAGAAAATAGATTGCTTTCAAATCTTGCTGCAGCAACCTTTCGTTAAAGCACTTGGTGCAAATGTCCCAATTTAAAACAATTTTTGATGTAACTTAACTCCGATTTTTACTCTGGACTGAAAGTGTGACGGCAGGGGTTTGGGGGGCAGCGGGTGGGGGGGAGGTGGTGGTTGTGGTGTTGAAGCAGGCTCATGGAATGTGATGCCCAGGACATCTTAATGCCAATGTTTATTTTCAACATTTCCCAACACTGACTCCCATCCACAGCAGAATTCTGTCACCATTAGGAGTTAACATTTGTGTGGAAGGTGGGGGTGTGGTGTGGGGCTGCTGCCAGGATCCCAAGGAACCAAAACTCTGGCAAGGTGAGTAAGCCGGTTGGAGGTTTGGGACAACCTGAAATTGGGCTGGGTGAGGGAAGCCACATGCCCAGGAGACCAAGGGATTCTTCTGGAGCAGGGAGCAGCATTCCTGGCCTTCGAGGGACCACTTTTAAAACTGTTAAACCTGCTTGTGCCTGCTGCGGCCTGCATCGTGGCTGCCAGCTGGTGGAGTCTAGCCCATACAGCCTTTAATCAGACCCACAGTTCAAATTACATCATCTACTCTGGCATCATCGGGCACAACTTGGCCATTTAAAACCAGCCCCCTGATTGTGTGATGGACAAACTTCCCATGTCTGATGTCAGGCTTGTTAAAATGGTGGGAGGCCAAAACAAAGGAAAACCCTAGCCCCTATCCCAATGCCTCGCAATCTTAATGCCCTGCCTGAACCATTCCATTCAGCTACTTGGGGTATTACAGTATCACTCTTATCAGAAACATTCCATTTGCTCAACTTCCCGCTGATTTCTGTTTGGTCTTGCCCCAGCACCATTGCGCAAGCTCTCAATTTGTGGCCTGGCCAGAAAATGTTCCATAACTTATCTTTCCCTTTCTCCAAGCTTCTATTGAGTTGGACAGAATTAGGAGCAGAATTCAGCCCTTCGAGCCTGCTCCGCCATTCAATCAGATCACGGCTGATCTCTCCCTGGTCTCAAATCCACCATCCTTGAGTCGGGGCGCGTGCATTCTCTGTGTCCCTGAATGCTGAGATTGACACTTGATCACAAGTGAAAGGCTCTGTACCAGTGTTCCAGACTCATTCTGGAAGAATGATACTGAATTGTGCCCCTGTTGTTCACACGAGACCAGAGGAAGACCCAGCTATGTGAGCCTGAGCGTTTCCTCACTAGCCAAAGTTGAGTTCCCACCAATCATAGAACATAGAACAGTACAGCACAGAACAGGCCCTTCGGCCCACGATGTTGTGCCGAGCTTTATCTGAAACCAAGATCAAGCTATCCCACTCCCTATCATCCTGGTGTGCTCCATGTGCCTATCCAATAACCGCTTAAATGTTCCTAAAGTGTCTGACTCCACTATCACTGCAGGCAGTCCATTCCACACTCCAACCACTCTCTGCGTAAAGAACCTACCTCTGATATCCTTCCTATATCTCCCACCATGAACCCTATAGTTATGCCCCCTTGTAATAGCTCCATCCACCCGAGGAAATAGTCTTTGAACGTTCACTCTATCTATCCCCTTCATCATTTTATAAACCTAAATCTGCTGGGGAATCGGCCAAATAGTAATAAACATTTGTCGTGGGGGGGTCTTTTATCAGGCAGGATGAAGAACTTATTATACTGAAAGGACTTTAATTTTATTTTCCCTGCACCCAGCCCAGCAGCAACTGCACACCATTCCCATTTAGTTCAGTGAATTGGAGGATTGATTTATGTTTTAGAAATTGAATGCATGCTGGCGAGCAGGAGGGATACCACCTCATCACACAGATCAAAGCGTTGTGAATTAAAATGCTTGACTTGAAACTTCTCTTTTTTTTACTCTGTCTGCAAAATTACCTTTATAAAAGCTTTGTAATGTGTGACCTTTCCCATTCTGATTGGTCTCTACTCTGTCTGTCCAGCAGTGGGAGACTTTTAGTGAACGCTCCTCCAGCTCGCAAACTCTGACCCAGTTTGATTCTAACATTGCACCAGCTGATCCTGTAAGTGAATCACGTAGAATGGGCTTTCTGATGTTACGCTTTTGTTTTATTAACCCTGAACTTTAAAAAAAAATAACTTTGCTGCTTTTGCATGTGCTAGAGTTGGAAATTGAGTGTACGTATTTACTAATCGACTCTATTCGAAGGAGCTGCTGATAGTGATACATTAAGATCTTGTTTGCTTCTTGCTGTGCTGTATCCAAATCATCAGCATGTGCTTACAATTAAAGTTCTGTCTCTTAATTCTAAAACCTACTGTAATGAAATGGTCTTTCTTTTGTTGCTAGGCACGTCGGTCGCAAGTGTAAGAAGCCTGCATAATCACTGCCCTTGGATAGGAAGCTAAATTCTGTATGACGATTGAAAATTTAATTTGTTACCTCCCCAATTTGGTTTTCTTTTTACTACCACACCACCTCCTTCTCCCTCCCCCCTTCCTTCTCCCTCCCCCCTTCCTTCTCCCTCCCCCCTTCCTTCTCCCTCCCCCCCTTCCTTCTCCCTCCCCCCCTTCCTTCTCCCTCCCCCCCTTCCTTCTCCCTCCCCCCCCTTCCTTCTCCCTCCCCCCCTTCCTTCTCCCTCCCCCCCTTCCTTCTCCCTCCCCCCCTTCCTTCTCCCTCCCCCCCTTCCTTCTCCCTCCCCCCTTCCTTCTCCCTCCCCCCTTCCTTCTCCCTCCCCCCTTCCTTCTCCCTCCCCCCCTTCCTTCTCCCTCCCCCCCTTCCTTCTCCCTCCCCCCCCTTCCTTCTCCCTCCCCCCCCTTCCTTCTCCCTCCCCCCCTTCCTTCTCCCTCCCCCCTTCCTTCTCCCTCCCCCCCTTCCTTCTCCCTCCCCCCCCTTCCTTCTCCCTCCCCCCCTTCCTTCTCCCTCCCCCCCCTTCCTTCTCCCTCCCCCCCCCTTCCTTCTCCCTCCCCCCCCCTTCCTTCTCCCTCCCCCCCCCTTCCTTCTCCCTCCCCCCCCCTTCCTTCTCCCTCCCCCCCCCTTCCTTCTCCCTCCCCCCCTTCCTTCTCCCTCCCCCCCTTCCTTCTCCCTCCCCCCCTTCCTTCTCCCTCCCCCCCTTCCTTCTCCCTCCCCCCCTTCCTTCTCCCTCCCCCCCTTCCTTCTCCCTCCCCCCCTTCCTTCTCCCTCCCCCCCTTCCTTCTCCCTCCCCCCCTTCCTTCTCCCTCCCCCCCCTTCCTTCTCCCTCCCCCCCTTCCTTCTCCCTCCCCCCCTTCCTTCTCCCTCCCCCCCCTTCCTTCTCCCTCCCCCCCCTTCCTTCTCCCTCCCCCCCCTTCCTTCTCCCTCCCCCCCCTTCCTTCTCCCTCCCCCCCCTTCCTTCTCCCTCCCCCCCCTTCCTTCTCCCTCCCCCCCCTTCCTTCTCCCTCCCCCCCCTTCCTTCTCCCTCCCCCCCCCTTCCTTCTCCCTCCCCCCCCTTCCTTCTCCCTCCCCCCCCTTCCTTCTCCCTCCCCCCCCTTCCTTCTCCCTCCCCCCCCCCTTCCTTCTCCCTCCCCCCCCTTCCTTCTCCCTCCCCCCCCTTTCCTTCTCCCTCCCCCCCTTCCCTTCTCTCTCTCTCTCTCCCTCCCACCCCCCCATTCCTTCCTCTCTCTCTCTCTCTCTCTCTCTCTCTCTTTTCTCCCCCCCCCCCCCTATTCTTTAGTGAATAATGAGCAGTTACTGTTTGGGTTCCATGGAAGGTTAATCAGTTCAATCAGATTGTTCAATCACTCTCTCAGTGCAAGATATACTCGGACACGTATACTGAGAGGGCTTGTACTGTACAGTAGCCCTTTTTTATTGTTAGTGCAATGGTGTAGAATTCAACAGGTTTAATACTTGTGCCAGTCTTTAAACTGGAGTGAACTTGGTGCCAACCAGATTACTAACTGTTGTGTAAATGAAAATATTTGAGGTTCGTTAATTCGTTTGCTTTCTAGAAGTCCACTGCTAACCTAGAATTGTTATGGAGCATTAGTTAGTGTGACTGTGTGGGGCTCCGCTGATTAGCTGGACACAGGAACTGACTAACCAGTTGCTGCCTGTCTCATTCTTACTACCCCCAACAGAAAAGGAAATATCCGTGGCAATCACTCCCAAGATGACCTATTCTCTTAAGTGGATGTGACAATTGCAGCTACAGTTGATTTTATATTTTAGGTAGACGGAAATATAATCAAACAGTGAGGAGGGTTTGTGAAAGCAGTGATTGAAGTGTGTGGAACAATGCAGTATAGAAACAAAGTGAAATCCGGGGAATTCAGGACAGAGGGGGTGGAAACATTTAAATATCTTTATTTTGGGATTGTGAAGATGTGGAATACTCTGCTGGTGATTGAAGCAGAAGCCATGGCACTATTTAAGGAGTGGTATATAGGTGGCTGAAAGATTAGAATGAAGGTGTGTGGAAACAGTAGGCACACCACGGTGTTTAACTTCCACATGAGCAGAGGTTCTAATTCCATCACCAACTTGGCTGGTGTAAAAATTTGTTTCCATGTTTAATTTTTTTTAACATAAAGGGTCAGTATGTGTACATAGGCCAATTAAAACTTTTACACCTGATAGGCCAATTAAAACTTTTACACCTGCAAGTTCACTAATGTCCTTTAGGGAATGAAGTCTGCCGTCCTTACCTGGTCTGGCCTACATGCGACTCCAGAGCCACAGCAACGTGGTTGACTCTCAGCTGCCTTCGGGTAACTAGGGATAGGCAATAAATGCTGGCCAGCCAGCGACCCCCCCATGTCGCACAAATGAATAAAAAAAATAGTTGGCTATGATGATGGCTTTGAGGACACTGGGCTTCATCACACAAATAAATGAAGGTAAAAAACTTGCTCCAGTTGTACAGAGTGCTGGTCAGACTGAGTTAGAATACTGCTCCATTGTTGCAACTCCATTGGGAAGGATTTATGAGTGCACAAAGCACTGTTCTAGGAGATTGTAGTTATTGGAAAGTATATGTGGGCGGCACGGTAGCACAGTGGTTAGCACTGCTGCTTCACAGCTCCAGGGACCTGGGTTCGATTCCCGGCTTGGGTCACTGTCTGTGTGGAGTTTGCACATTCTCCTCATGTCTGCGTGGGTTTCCTCCGGGTGCTCCGGTTTCCTCCCACAGTCCAAAGATGTGCGGGTTAGGTTGATTGGCCATGCTAAAATTGCCCCTTAGTGTCCTGAGATGCGTAGGTTAGAGGGATTAGTGGGTAAATATGTAGGGATATGGGGGTAGGGCTTGGGTGGGATTGTGGTCGGCGCAGACTCGATGGGCCAAATGACCTCTTTCTGCACTGTAAGGTTTCTATGATCCTATAAATCAGACAGGAAATTGGGTCTAAAACAAATAACTATGGCTTGCAACATGATAGAGCAGACTTGATCATAGTCAAGTAGACTTCCTAGTTATTAGTTTTATAATCCTAGTTTAATATTCAACATGTATTTGGGATGCACTTTTTGCTGAATATAAATATATTTCTGTTCCTTTTTCTCTTCTCTTCACCTCCTTTCCCATCGTCTAAAATGTCACTTGCATTTGTACCTTTTTTGCCTTATTTTAGTGTTAACTTTTACTGATTTAATAATGGAATAAGTTTGCAGACATTGCAGATTAAGCACCTGAGATTTTTAGGCTAGATTAAAAAATGGGGATTCACAGTATTGTGTCTTTTGCATATTTTGTTAAATTGCTTCATTTTCTTGTTTGAATGTGACTGGCTGTTTAAGTGTGATTTTACAGAGCTTTAATTCACCTCGCTTTCCGTCAGCAGTAGAGTGAGTGACCTCTGTTGCAGCGTGGAATCATGTTGCTCTAACCAGTGGGTTTACATGAGATTTTGTCTTCTCCCCCTGAGAAAGGTAGAGGCAGAAAGGGAATGTTACGTGCTTTACTACAAGGAGGGATCTTGTGTACCTTCTCCCATTGCTCATTCCTGCACTGTGGTCAGATGATGCTACAATTTTTTTCCCATAGAATCCCTACAGTGCAGAAGGAGGCCTTTTTGGCCCATCGAGTCTGCACCGACCACAATCCCACCCAGGCCCTATTTTTGTAACCCCACATAATTACTCTGCTAAACCCCCTGACATTAGGGTCGATTTAGCATGGCCATTCAACCTAACCCCGCACATCTTTGGTCTGTGGGAGGAAACCGGAGTACCCGGAGGAAACCCATGCAGACATGAGGAGAATGTGCAGACTCCACACACACAGTGACCTGAGGCCAGAATTGAACCCGGATCCCTGGCTCTGTGAGGCAGCAGTGCTAACCACTGTACCATCATGCCGCCCAATTGACAGGACTTTGTGCAACTGACCTGGAGAACCCATACTTCCCAAGAGATAGATTCTGCTACTGACATGATAACTTGCAGAATTCCCTGATGCCATTATTAATAACATGGCTGTCCTCCTGCATTTTGGGGTCCTATAATAGATATCATGATGCAATTATATCACATCTATCATTTGCATTTTGTGATTGTATTTGCCTTTTGCTGCAGTGTGATTGGCAAATAAGATTCAGAGAGGCCCAGTAAGATCCATTGCTTTATTGTTTCACACTTTACCAGCTTTGGTTTGGAGAAGCAGAACCCAGAGGACTTGTCTATCCATCCCATCACGGAGGAACTAACTATGAGGAATTTTCCGGCCCTTCTCACCAGCGGGATCTTCCTTTCCCACCGAAGACGAACCCCGCCCCGCGGCAGATTCCCGGTGGTGGGATAGGCAAGATATGCAAAACGCTGTAGACTTTGACGGGACCGGAAGATTCTGCTGGCGGCCAATGGCAAGATGTCTCCACCAATGTAAAACATAGGGCGGTGGAGTTGGGGATCTCAGCCTGTATCCGGAGAAAGCTAAAACTAACTTTATTTTTAAAAAAAGTAGCCATCAAGAGAGAATATCTTCATTAGAATATGTCAGAAAGCGAAAGGACTTGTACCAAATTGATTTTTGAATGTGCTGAAGCATTTTTATTGTTGGAGGTAATTTCAGATCAAATAGAATTCCTGATCCTAAGGATTATTGAATTTTATGATCACAGTATAATAATTGTTGTTTGCACTGTCATCAAAATCGTTTTGTGCTTTTCATATTCGGGCAGTGAGAATATTTAATCGAGTGCATTTTAAATTTTTCTTCACTCAGGAATAGTGAACAGTCCGATAATAAATCTCTGCAATTGCTAATTGTAATGTTTTTTCTTCCCCCGTCTCTTTCTCCCCCCCCCCCTTTTTCTTTACCCCTGCCCAAACAATTAACTTGCAGGATACAGCTATCGTTCACCCAGTTCCGATCCGCATGACTCCAAGTAAAATTCACATGCAAGAGATGGAGCTGAAGAGAATTGGAAGTGGTAATGAAAAGGGCTGCTCCCATGTCTGTCTGTCTCATTCAGCATTTGTTTCTGGGCTGACCGTCAAGGTTTTGGTTGTGTAGCTATAATCTTCCTTAGTTCCAGAGAAAAATGTAATTTTTCTTTTGTATATATTCACCTTCCCTAGCTTCCTTAAGAATGTCTTTTCTAAATGACTTGTCAGCACCTCTTTTTGGGAACAGTTGATAAAATGAGAGACGCATCTGGTCAGGGGCATGGAATAAGGTTACTTGCAGAGCCTTAGATTCTTGATTATATGGGTGGGTGTGTGGTAGTTCTTCAGCGTCTCTTCCTGAGATGGAAGGTGTGTGGACTGACTCCTGTTCTTTCCAAAAGCACCAGTCACCATTGTGAGCAGATCGGCTTTAACAGTTGTTTTAGTTGAGGCCTGCAAAATTTAGTAAGTGCTCTCCCGGGGATTGGCGGACCAGGTTTGAAGTTTGTAAATTGGGTGAATTATTCCATTTCCTATTCCCCTGACTTCATCAGTAATGATGTGGAGATGCCGGCGTTGGACTGGGGTGAACACAGTAAGAAGTCTCACAAATTTAAAATTTAACCTGGTGTTGTGAGACTTCTTACTGTGTTCATCAGTAATAGCATTGTGCCCAGGTTTGTGCTGGGCCCCGCAGGCTCAAGAGTCCTCCTGCGTCCTTTCCTGAACTCTGCTGAGTTATGCGATCTTGTCTGGATCAGCAATTAGGCTTCAGTGTTTCGGGACCCTTGAGGGAGGTATGAGTTCTTCCCTCCAGCCGCTATCATTAAGTGAGGCTTCTGCTAGAAACTGCTCACATACTGTTTTCCCTCTGGTTTAATAGAAGGCTAGTGTGGTGCCCAGAGACTGATCAACTGACTCAATATTAAATTTGTTTCCTGTGAAATTGTTAAAAAAGTCCAGTACCCCTCACCTATTTGCATCTTTACCACCCACCTGCTCTGATTACATAAGTGAATTCTTGCTGCTGATGAATCCTGCTTCCCATTCCTCTTAAGTGCAAGTTGTAGCCTCTCCTTGTCTACTGTTGTCATCTGGGAGCTGTCTGACCTGCGTGTTGTCCTCATTATTTCTTGTTCTTGAGGATGTGTTGAGTAAGACCAGGGCTGCTGTTGGAGACACTGGTCTGGAAAATGACTATTAGGGAGTATGAAGACTAGGATCCTGAGAAGAGAGGCCATAAGATGAAGCAAGGGGGTTGCTGTGTAGTCACTCTGTGAGCAAAATGCATTCATGGCAATCGACCTGCTGTCTACAGAGACTCTGGGTGGGATTTTCTGGCCCTACCCATTGACGGGAGTATCCAGTCCCACCGACAGTCAATGCATTTTTGGCTGGGCCGCCAAATCTCCCACACGACAGGAACATCCCAGCTTATGGCTTTCTCCAATATAGATAGATGCGTGTTTTGGGTATATTCGGGATTTTAATGAGAGCTTTTGTGATAATGTGTTACTAGGAAAGTGGATAGCTTCCACTTTTTGCATCCATTGTCTGCATAAGGTGTCCTCAGTTTACAAATATGGAATAACATTCCATGCTCTGCTCCAACAATATGCCTTGACCCAGCCTTGGGAACTATTCTACAGTATCTGCCCCGTTCCCCACTTTCTTTTTCCACTTCAGTGAGGTTGCCAGCTTAGGCTAACACTAAGCTAGCTAATTCCATGTTAGCTTGGGACTGGATTAAATGTCCAAACCTCAGATTGCTCAGAACATTGCAGCTGGCGGAGAGTCTTCAGTACATCATCTGTGGCCTGGATTTGAGCCCAGATCCCAGAGATGAATGAACAGCTCACAGCTGCTGCGCTCCACCCAACCCCTGTTGTATCATTTTTATCTTAGATTTTAAAAAAGGAAAACTGGGTGGTTCTGTATCCCTTAGGAATACAAACATAATGTCCTTTTTATTATATTAGTTCAAATGCCTCACAGCAGGTCCTCAAACAGAAGGGGTATGCTGAGTGAGGGTAAAATATTGCATTTGATAGGTTTACCTGTTTGGTGTAGTGGGTGCAATGGGTGAGAGATCATTATGTAAAGTGCAGTGCTTCAAATCAGATAGAATCAATTGTACATGTATGGACATTACTTGGGAACTTTAAAACATGTGGATTTGCAGACTTGTTCATTTTAATAATCGAGCTTCTGATCTTGAAAATGCAGTACCGATGGATGAGGCCACCCAGTGCAAAGCTGGCAATGGGAAGTGTTTTGTGGTTTTACTTGTACTTGGTCCCTGTGGTTATTGATTTCCTCTTTTCGTTGTCACGGTATTACTGTATTTCATGTTTTGAGTTCGAAACTAGAAATCTAATCAAGCGGCCAGATTTTCCCTCAGCTACTGTCAGTTTGATTTCTCAAAATGACATGAACCGCTTATAACGACACAGCGCCATTTGCACTGTTGGCTTTATTTAATGAGGTGGGGTGGTGGGTTAGTGCATTTCTGAGCATGCCCACTACTATCCCGCCTGGAAGGTAATGACTGCTTATCGGGTGCTCACGCTGCCCTTTAAAAGAGTACCTCCAGGGATCTGCTGTGAAACTGACAGTAACTATAATGGAAATTGTGACTAAATTATGGGAAGTATTTGCTTTCTTCATACTGTGGTTGATAAAATCCAATTGATTTCTGTTGTTGCTTTTCAGAATTAACACACCCAACCAGCCCTCTACTGACAAACTCGCCTGAGCTTTCAGAAGAGACTAAGTTAGCCACCACTGTGAAATTTGTTGCAGGAAACACTGTAGGTAAGGGAAGTAAATGTTTTGTTGCACTTATCCCATAAGCCACAATATGATTTTTGTATGTTTTTTCAGGGACGGCACAGTGGTTAGCACTGCTGCCTCACAGCGCCAGGGACCCGGGTTCGACTCCTGGCTTGGGTCATTGTCTGTGTGGAGTCTGCACATTCTCCCCGTGTCTGTGTGGGTTTCCTCCGGGTGCTCCGGTTTCCTCCCACAGTCTGAAAAACATACTGGTTAGGTGCATTGACCCAAACAAGCGCCGGTGTGTGGCGACTAGGGGAATTTCACAGTAACTTCATTGCAGTGTTAATGTAAGCCTTACTTGTGACACTAATAAATAGACTTTTTACTTTTTTTATGAGAACTTTTTAGATTGATTTTGTTTTTAAAATAAAAAGTCTTTATGGGTTTTACTTTATTCCTTCATGAGGTGTGTGAGCATTGCTGGCAAGGGCAACTTTGTTATTGATAACAGCTTCCATTGTATGTTATCTCTGCTCCATTTTTGCTTAAAATCATGCAGCTCACCAGCAGAAAGCACTGATTTAATTCCCAGCCGCTTGAACAACATCCTTGCGTTGCAATAATGTCAGGAAGATTCCTAGTTCCCATAATAACTGTGAGCCTGCACAGGCATAGAATTGCTAGGATTAATTATTCTGTTCCAGCCCAGGGAGACTTGGCCTATGGCACCAACCAGGATGGTCACTTTTGTTTGGGCTTGCATTAACCTATTGACCTTAACCAGATTACTTGTTTTTATTGTGTTGTTCTTCTCTCCCATTATGCGCACAGTTCTTACTGTTCAAGTACCTTTACCAGAATTTACTCAACGAATATTTTAGATATTGGTTTTTGCTAGAATTAATGCCTTATATTTGGGCAATTGTGAAAAATGTTTTTGATTCAGTTCCTTTTCTCTCCCAGCTGACGGATACAGTAGTTCAGACTCGTTTGTTTCAGAGACTGATCAGATTGGAAACAATGCAACTCGACAGCGGTAAGTGGAGGCTTCTCTGGGGAGTTTCTAGCCTTGTGGTTTTATAAGAATTAAATTACTATGCGGAGGGAAGTATATTATGATTAAAATGTTCTCTCGAGAGTTTTTTTTTAAAAAACGTAATGGATTTAACTCGGTGGAGAAGGCATCTGATCACGAGGGTGAAAGCATACATCAGTTTCTCGGACATGTTTGTGCTCTTCACAGTTCGCATTCAGGCACTTCCCCAGACAATACGCTCAAGACTGCTGCACCTCCTCCACCTCCACCAAGACCCCAGCCTTCACATTCAAGATCTTCATCCCTAGATATGAACAGAACCTTTGCTGCCAGCAACGCAGGTGGGAACCTCTTATCATCGAGATTTTCTCTTTGTCAAATCCTGCAAAATATTTAAAATGCCATCTGGGGAGTATGATCGTCAGCGCAAAAATTACAGTTTAAGTTTTAGTCGCAGCGTCTCGTTACTAGCGTGCCGACTGCTGGTGTGAGGATATGTCAGTTTTATGATACTTGTTTGTAAGCTGAACGTGATGTGCTTCTGAGAATATCAAGTCATTTGCTTTGTGCTTTTTCTTTTTGTAACTGCTCCTCTGAAGGACAACCACAAGCTGGAGTTGTCACCTGTCCCCCCGCAGTGCCTCCGAGACCTCAGCCTACGCAGGTAAGTGAATTGGCTCAATGGGGTTGGACTATAAAATATATATATATATAACGTTGGGTGTGTGGTGCACGCTGAACTTGCCTGAGACTCTCACTAACCTCCGCCACAATATAAAAGCTGAAGTGAAATGATTGGGAGCCAGTATGAATAATTGGCACTTGAGGAAAGCAACAGATTTATGCCATGTTGCTCTTGTTAGCCCTTCTAAGTTTAATATCAGCAAACTATCATTTGGCACAGCATTTTAATCAAATTCAATTGTCCGCGTTTTTCAATTTCTAGCACAAATCATTCTGATATCGTGATGTTTTATTTAAAGATACGGAAAATGCATTCTGCTTTTCAGAATTTTAAGTATCTTCAAATAGTGATGATTTTAAGACAATTGTACATGTCTTGTTGACGGGCTTGAATTTAAATTGGCACAATGTCCGTTCGGTTTGTTGCAATGTTAAAAATGAATTACATCTCTCCTGTTGTGGTGCCTCTCTAGGCCACCGTGCCACCATTGCATCGCTCAGCAGAAGCTGATGGCCACGCAGCACACTCTAGCACCTCGCCTCACCAGATGCCAGAGCAGCCCAACTTTGCCGATTTCCGTCAGTTTGAAGCATTTGTGTCGAAGAGCACAGAGCAGCAAATGGATGAGTCGGCCAAGCATTCTGAACCCATTCCGGTGAGCATTGTTTGAGCTTCGTCACGGCGGCTAGGGCTGAAATGTCAGTGGTCTACAGATCTGTGACTAGGATTCAATCAACTTTTAAATGTATCTCTTCAGGCTGAAAAACCTCCAGATTCAGCAGGGAACCTAAGAACAGCAAAACTAGATGGTTCTAGTGATGAAAAGGCAACTGGAAACACAGTACGTAGAGTCCTTAATTAAGCTATTTATAATAAATGATGTGAGCTGTCTCAGGATGCCCGTGCAATCCTAGTTTGAGGTTACAGGAAGACGCTTACATGTGGAAGGAGGTGGATGGCTGCTATCCTTGGTTATGGGGACTGAAATAGTTTATGGAGGCTGTGCCCAATTAAATTCTTTTTGCTCAGCCCCAGAAGAGAGAGAATTTGTTCAGAATCAAATTTTTCATTGGAAATGAAATAGCATGATCCCACTCTGAGTCTCTTTCCAAAGGGAATACCCTGAAAACTGCGTATGCGCACCCAGTCAGCTGGACCTATTGTAAGAGACAATTGAAACCTGAAACTGCATTAGGATTCAACCAAACTTTGTGCAGAGCCCAACAGCGAACACAACTGCGCGTTCGCTTTTCTGTTTTGAGCGCCCAAAAGTCCCCCTCCCATTTCTGTTTGCATTTGAAAAGGCCCAACCAACTCATTCTTTCGCAGTTATCGCTGTTTTAGTAGTTCAGATTTTCCAGCTTTCCTAAGTTTGCATTTTGCATCCCACCGACAGCGTACTTCCACCCCAGGTTTCCAGATGGTGAGGGGTGCGTGCATTCAACAATGTGAGTTTGTACGGCATCTTTAATGTCATAAAATGTCAGGGTGCTTCAGAGGAGCGTGATCATCCAGTATTTCACACAAGACCATGTCAGGGGAAGGGATTAAAAGCTTGGTCACAGACGTAGGTTTTGAGGCTCCTCTGAAAGGAGGGCGGGGTGCCAGAGCGGTTTCAACAATAAATTCTGGAGCTTGGGTAATTGCTCCACGGCTGAGCTGTGAAAATCAGGGATGCAGAAGAGGCCAGGGTCGGAGGAGGTTACACAGAGAAGGGAAAGGGATCAGAGAACAAGAATGAGAATTTTTGAATCGAGGTGTTCTGAGGCTGAGAGGAGGTCAGTGAGCCTAAAGGAGTGCTGGGTGAATAGGATATGATGCAAGTTGGAGCATGGGCAGTAGAGTTTGAGGTATCAAAAGAAATGCCCGATTTCGCCAATTACTTTCATATAATGTTTGCAGTGTTCACCAAAGTGGTTAGCACTACTGCTTCACAGCTCCAGGGTCCCGGGTTCGATTCCCGGCTCGGGTCACTGTCTGTGTGGAGTTTGCACATTCTCCTCGTGTCTGCGTGGGTTTCCTCCGGGTGCTCCGGTTTCCTCCCACAGTCCAAAGATGTGCGGGTTAGGTTGATTGGCCAGGTTAAAAATTGCCCCTCAGAGTCCTGAGATGCGTAGGTTAGAGGGATTAGCAGGTAAATATATGGGGGTAGGGCCTGGGTGGGATTGTGGTCGGTGCAGACTCGATGGGCCGAATGGCCTCCTTCTGCACTGTAGGGTTTCTATGATTTCTATGAAAAGATAGCTGAGACTTCTGCGGTGTTGCACATTTAGAGAGATACCACAGAGAATCTTGCAGTGTAGAGGATAAAAATGGGCACCAGGCTGAAAATCTGATGCAAGAGACACCTACAAATCATTATTGAACTGAAATGGAATTAGATGTTTAACATTCTGGAATTTTATGAATCCTACCCTTTTTCTGTGTTTTTAAATGACAGGTTAAAAGTACATCATCTCTTGTCCCCCCTCCAAAGCCCGTCCGCAGGAGACTGAAGTCTGACGATGAGCTTCGTGCTGAACCAGACGAAATTGTCCAAAAAACTAGTATAATTAATACTGTGCTAGTTGCACAGTCATCAATTCCGAGGTAGGTATGATTCTATTTGATTCCTGTCCGGGTCCAGATTGTGGATTTTTCCTTTGATCAATCAGTGCAGCATGTTAGATCTAGATGTACGTCAAAGCGATGGGGAGGCGATGGCCTAGTGGTATTATCGCTAGACTGCTAATCCAGAAACTCAGCTAATGTTCTGGGGACCCCGAGTTCGAATCCCGCCATTGCGGATGGTGGAATTTGAATTCAATAAAAAATATCTGGAATTAAAAATCTACTGATGACCATGAAACCATTGTCGGTTGTCGGAAAAATCCACCTGGTTCACTAATATCCTTTAGGGAAGGAAATCTACCATTCTTACCTGGTCTGGCCTATCTGTGACTCCAGAGCCACAGCAATGTGGTTGACTCTCCAAGGGCAATTAGGGATGGGCAATAAATGCTGGCCAGCCATCAATGCCTATATCCCACAAATGAATTTTTAAAAAGCAGTTGACAGTGAAGTTATCCACGTTGTTCAATAATCTCAATACTTCGTTTTATTTTCTCCTGCCATTTGGTATTACCTCTGTTGTGCACTCCATACTGAGGCGGCAGTCTCTTCTGTTCATGCTGGAATATCATTAGACCCTCCACCGTATGAGCAAATGCACAGTGGGACAGCTTGCTGTAAATTTCCCTCTCCTCCTCTACCTTCCGTTCCCTCACCTATCCAGACAGGAAGTGGCTGATATCTGCCTGCCAGTTCTCCACAATAGTTCCACTGAAATTGGGGACTTGCCACTTGGTAAATCTATGGTTCGATATTCTTTTGCAATCTTTCCCTGCAAATGTAATGGTTATAAAATGGAATAGGAGAGTGTAGCCGGCCCATTACATTGTCCATTCATCTGAAACTTGGGTTTCAGCCAAATCAGGATTTCTTCCCCATCCCCAACCCCTCCCATAGGCTGGAAAGATTTTACTGGAATAGTTTGGTTGCCTAATTTGATTCTTAGTTGGGGTAAGGCTTAATTGTACACAGTGATCGATACGAAGTGTTGAACTTCAAAAGGGACTTGGGTATCCTTGTTCGTGGGTCACTAAAAGCTAATATGCGCATTCAGGAAGCAATTAAGGCAAAGAGCAGTAAAGATGTCTTGCTGCAATTACATAGAGCCTTGGTGAGACTGCACCTGGAGCGCTGAGTGCCGCTTTGGTCTCCTTACCCAAAGAAATATGCATTTGCCAAAGAGAGGGTGCAGCAGGGGTTCACCAAACTAATGCTAGGGGAGAATCGAATCCTTACTTTGCATCCAAACCTGGGGTTGTCACTAATAAGGGCCTTGTGAAAAGTGTTGATTATGATCTTGTTAACCTTTTTGTTTTGTTCACCTTTCTCCCCCTTCTTGACCTAATTTAAATGGATTTCTAGTCGCAGGATCGGAGGTAGGGCTGGAGGTGCACCCTGTAAAGTGGGACCGGACCTTCTGAGTTCTGTTATACAAAGTGCCATTACATGTTGCCATTCCTTGTGCCAGCCACCACCCTCCCTGAGTGAGTGGGGAATAGAAATTAGCTGCGACAAAGCTGGGGTGTACAAGGTGGAAAGTTATTAATGCATCACCTTTAATTACAGGTCATTTGGCAAAGATAAAAAGTCTATTCAGGCTTCGATCCGAAGAAATAAGGAAACTAACACGGTGTTAGCCAGACTCAACAGTGAGTTACAACAGCAGTTGAAGGTAGGAAGAGATTGGACGCAATGAGTCTATTTACTGTGATATCACTGCAACTTTAATCAACCAAAGCTGCAAATATCAATGCTTGTGACACTTCAAACAGCAAATTTAGCCGAGCCTATCTTTCACTGTCTTCCTTCAAATTACCTCGGATGAAGCGGTGATATTGATAGACTGTAAGGATGTACTTTAAATGGAGAGCACATAAGAACAATTAGACTCTAAAGGATTCAATCTGCAGGGGTGGCACTATGATTAGCACAGCTACTTCACAGCGCCGGGGATCTGGGTTCAGTTCCGGCTTTGAGTGACTGTGTGGGGTTTGCACGTTCTCCCCGTGTCTGTGTTTCCTCTGGGTGCTCCGGTTTCCTCCCACGCTCCAAAAATGTGCAGATTAGGTGGATTGGCCATGCTAAATTGCCCCTTAGTGTCCAAAGATGTGTAGGTTAGATGGATTAGCAAGGTAAATATGTGAGGTTATGAGGATAGGGTGGGGGGAGAGTGCCTGGGTGAGAAACTCTGTCAAAGAATCCATGCAGACTCAATGGGCTGAATGGCCTCCTTCTGCACTGTAGGGATTCTATGAACAGTTGAACAAGTTTGTTTAACAAAAAAGATACACATACCTCTAGATTAGTTAACCTTTTATGTCTCCCAATTAAAAGATTTTCAATTGTCCTTTCTACAAATAATTTGGGTGAGGAAAGAATCCTGTGGAAATACAGTGGATTGATTTACTTCCTACCTTGCATGAAAAAACATTGAGTGTAATTTTGTTAGATAGTGGAAAAGTTCTAAGCAATATATTTGTACTATCTGTGAGAAGATCTGACACTTGCGTGTGCCATATAATGACATTGACTTTTGATTTAACAACCCACTTCATGTTACATGAATGTGTAATCACCTAGAATGTATGAGCAGTGCAAGGACAAAATAAAATCTTGAGGGTTTGGGCCTGCAGGCCTGTAGGCAGGCTTTAGTTTTTTTCAGTTGGTTTCTCCTCGCATGGATGGAGGCTGAATGGAGTCGGTTTTGGCTGAGAATTGGGAGAAAATGTAGGAAATAATATTTGGCTTTTGCTGCCAGTTTACATAGAAACGTAGAGATAGAAACAGGAGGAGGCCATTTGGCCCTTCGAGCCTGCTCAGCCATTCATTGCAATCATGTATGATCATCCAACTCAATAGCCTAATAGCTTTTTCCCTATAACCTTTGACTCCATTCGCCCCAAAATTTGAAAGCTAGTCTCGGTAATGGTGACACCATTGTTATTATGTTATTCATTATTCATTCATGGGACATGGGCGTCGCTGGCTGGCCAGCATTTATTGCCCACCCCTAGTTGCCCAAGGGCAGTTGAGAGTCAACCACATTGCTGTGGCCCTGGAGTCACATGTGGGCCAGACCAGATAAGGACAGCAGATTTCCTTCTCTAAAGGATATTAGTGAACGAGTTGGGTTTTTTCCAATTACGTCTGGGACTGTGAGAAAGAAGTGTTCAATTCTGTTTGGCAGGATTACATGTTTGCCCATATTTGCTGACATACAGCTACAGATAAGAGTCAAACTGTAGGTACCAGTAAAACTGGTAACAGAGACCTGAAGGGTTTTCTATGCATGTGCATCAGAAAATGTAAAGAACTCTCGTTGCGTCTGCAACATTTTAGATCATTATTTTCGGTAAACTCTGCTTTCAAGCTCTCAAAATATCGGAAATCATTCAAAGAACAACCCCAGACTGAGGAGTGACTGCTGCGAAGTGTGCGCTGGCTAATCTCAGCCTCACGTTGTCCATTATGTCCTCACGTACTGAATACATGTAACAATGCTTCATGACCTAATTTTAATACCGAACATCAGCCTGGACTCAGTGGGTCTGTCCTCCAAGTGAAAAGTTTGTGGGTTCACGCCCCCAACCAGGGAACTAATCTGAACTGACTCTTCGACACAGTACTGAGTGAGGAATGGTCACTTCCGCACTTTCCCTGGGATGTCTTGTGATATATTTGTTAGGAGGTGGAAGTGAAGTCTGAGAATTAGCCAGTGCTGCTCTTGTGGAGAAATGCAAGCAGGAGGCTGCTATCGCTGGTCGTCTATGCAGCGATAGTTTACATGGCTTGGGTCACTGTCTGTGTGGAGATTGAAAATTTTCCCCGGGTCTGCATGGATTTCCTCCAGATGCTCTGGTTTCCTCCCACAGTCCAGAGATGTGTGGGTTAGGTTGATTGGCCATGCTAAATTGCCCCTTAGAATCAGGGGACTAGCAGGGTAAATACATGGGGTTACGGGGATAGGGCCTGGGTGGGATCGTGTTTGGTGCAGACTTGATGGGCTGAATGGCCTCCTTCTTCTGCACTGTAGGATTCTATGATTCTAAGTGTGCGGGCATAATCTGAAACGGGTGAAGTGTGAAGCATTAACCAAGGCCTTTTCTTCTTTCTCCCCTCTCCATCCCCGGATAATCATCGTAGGACGTGCTTGAGGAAAGAATCTCTCTCGAGGTCCAACTGGAGCAGCTTCGGCCATTTTCGCACTTGTAACCGATCCTCCCGATGCGTGGATGAAACTAAAAACCGTGTTTGGTCCGAGTGTGTCACCGGACCCTCCACCCTGCAGACAGCTTACCTGTGTTCAGCTTCGCCGGTCTACTATGCAGCGATAGTTTACATGGTTAATTTTATCAAGCTGCACACTTGACATGTGGTTCCAGTGTGTTTTAAGAGGAGGTGTTGAGTGGGGGGGTGGGGGGGGGGAAATAATGTAAGAGGAAGTTGTAAAGCTGATGGGCTTCCAGGCCCTGGGTGGGGGAGGGATTTGCAACAGTGTTGATTCTACAGAAGAACAAATAATTTTACAACCCCTCCCAGATCAGTCCAATGTTACAGATAGCAGAGCTGGCTTACCAATGGGACAGAGCTCCTACATGAGATGGATGCCCTGTTGAATCCTCCGGACTCGTTGTGGCTGAAAGAGGGAGGCTACCAGCCAGCTGCAATACTGGAGCTCCCTTGCTCAGTTGGTCAACCTCCTTGACTGGTATATAGTTTGGGAAATGTTATTTTGATAGAATTATTGTGGTCGTGCGAAGGTTTAGGGACGGAAGAGCTGTGCTGGAGTGGAAAATGTCTGTGTCAGTGTCTCCAAAATGCTTCTCTCCTGAATCTGCATAGCTTTCTTTTTGGATGAGGAGTGGGCTTTTGTTCTAGCATTTTTTTTTGTGTGAAAATGGCTTGTCTTGCCCATTTTACTGTCAGATTATTAAAAAATAAATTGTCCCCATTGCATTACTGCAGTAAAACACTAAACGCAATTTCCCTATACATTTGGAGCAACCTCAGGGGGGTGGGGGAGGGGGGGATATGTAATTAAATATTTTGCACTACTGACGTACAAGTGAATTGATGAACTGGTAGGCATGGTTCAAAACCACTTTTTAATTGGAAGGGGTAAATGATAATATATGTTCAAAAGTCAGGGTGAAAGTTTAGAGACAGCCGCTAAGGTTTTTTTAAATAAATATGAGACAGTCAGTTGTTAAGGACTAACAGCCTATTGTGTTTATGTTAAAGCAGTCTGTTGGTTTGTGTATGTCAAGATGCATGTGGTGAGCTGGCCTTTTTAATCTTAGTGCACTGAACTCACTAATGAAGCTGCTGTGTAGCCATATCCCAGTGGCTTAACTGTTTCATACAGTACATAAACCTGACAGCTGCACATGCCCCCACAGTTAATGGAGGGGGTGCAAGTGTTTTGCTCTTGGCTTTGCAATCCTCATCCACCTCTGCAGCCTGTCCACTCGTAGGATGCATCCATCAAACATAGCAGGATCTTGAACGGCAAGCTCTGCCTGCGAGAAGGGGAAACGACCAATGCTGTTGTTGCACTGCCACTTCTCTCTTAATCGTTCATTCAGTGGGGAGGGGGGGGGGGGGGGAACGACTGTTGTGTGTGGCATACCCCACCCAACACACACGTGGTTTATGTGTATGTGAGGCACCTTGAGTTTACACACAAAAGCCACCACTCAAGGGGATGAATCTGTCTGCAGTTTGCATGGATTGTGCATTAAGCAGGTGAATCAGTACTCTTCTTCCCCATTCTCACTCAAAATGGCTCACTAATATGTGGGGTTTGTGCAGTAGCAGAGAATGTGGGGAGAAATTGCGATGATTTAGGAAAGACTTTTTTTTTGTGGGTGTCGTAATGATGCGGAGCTCTGTGATTTTCCACAACGCAGCCTCTTATCATCTTGTTCCTGACTGACTTCCATTCCACCAAAATAGCCTTCCGAGTACTGAATACATACTGTGTCCCTCCCTGACGCTGGTAAAAGTGATCCGCTTCAAATTTAAATACTGGGAGTTTAATCAAGAATTGTACAGAGCTAGAGAATATTTCTTTAAATTATTATGCGAAGAGCAAGATTTTATAATTAAGTTTTACTTCAGTGTTCAGTATTCTAAGGGTTAATGTGACTTGCCGTTTCTTATGTCTGAATATATATACTCATCTCTGTTTAAAGAAAAACATTTTTTTCTTTCGATTTGGGATTTTCTTTGGTTTCTGTAACTTTTCAAGTTTTACTGTCCTGGCTTTGTACTTTGATAGAGGAGGAATGGGCAGAGAGAAGAGGCTTCATATTCTGGTCTAATCAGAGCCACCTTGTTGTTCAGGTCAATGTACTGTATAAGGGGAATTATGTAAATTGTATAATACACACTTTTGATCTTGTAAATTTCCATTAAATTGCTGACTAACAGCAACTCTATTTAATTGCTTATTCTAGCTCTGGGATCTTTGGATGTTAAAGTGCATGGATGTATCTTGGCAGAGCAAACTAGCAACTGTGATTTTTACAGAAATAAAACAGCACAATATTTTATCTGACTGCTTGCTCCATTCTCTGTTCACATGAGCCTAAGAAATGTGAGGGGAGCAGGAGTAAGCCTCAAGAGACCATCCAATAAGATCATGGCTGAGCTTCAACTCATCTCCCATCTTCCCACCCTATCCCCCATATCCCTGGATTTCCGAAGCACTCAGGCACCTCCGTCTCTCTGGGATAGAGAACTCCAAAGATTAAAACCTCCGAGAGAAGACGTTTTCTCCTCATCGCCTTCCTAAATGGCCGACCTCTTATCCTGAGACTATAACGCACAGTTCCAGACTCTGCTGATAGCCGGATTGCAGCTAGTATCCGCGAGTGTGATAGTGTTACGCACAATCTGGAAAGACAAGTGTGAATTTTCCTGTGATCCACCGTTTCCAAAGAAAATGAATCTAACAGCACAGTGTCGACAAGTGGGAGATTGATTCTTAGTCGAGTGGTATCGCCAAGTTGGGTAAATAGTCATTTCAGGCTGTCGGGTGTTTTTAAGCCAACAAGCAATACAGTTTGGTATATTTTTGATTGAGCACACTTAGCAGATATTACTTTGTTTTAATAACAGTATTGTGCTATTCTCCCATCTTCTCCCCTTTTCAGATAAATCTAATTCCCTTGTGAATGCTTTGAACCTGACTTTACCACACTCTCAGGCAGTGTGTTCCACACCCGAACCACCTACTCACTATGGTGAAAAAGGATTTTGCTTCTTTTCCCAATGACTTAAAATCTGTGTCCTCTTGTTCTCTATCCTTTCTCGATTGAGAACAGTTTCTCCCTAGCTACAGTGTCCAGACCTTTCAGGAATTTGAATGCCTCTAACAAATCTCCTCCCAGACATCTTTTCCCCAAGGAAAGCAGTCCCAAGTTCTCCAATCTACCGTCAAGCTTCCCATCCCTGGAACCATTCTTGTGCATCTTTTGGGAGAGCATTTGATTTGATTTGATTATTGTCACATGTATCTTGATCAAATTGGGCCAGTGGGCTGACGAATGGCAGATGGCGTTTAATGTAGGTAAATGCGAGGTGATGCATTTTGGTCAATCGAACCAGGGCAGGACTTACTCGTTAACAGCAGGGCGTTGGAGAGAGTTAGAGAACAAAGAGATCTAGGGGTACAGATTCCCTCCTGTACCTTGAAAGTGGAGACACAGGTGGACAGAGTGGTGAAGAAGGCATTCAGCGTGCTTGGTTTCATTGGTCGGAACATGGAATACAGAAGTTGGGACGTCTTATTGAAGTTGTACAAGACATTGGTAAGGCCACACTTGGAATTCTCTGTACAGTTCTGGTCACCCTATTATAGAAAGGATATTATTAAACCAGAAAGAGTGCAGGAAAGATTTACTAGGATGCTACCGGGACTTGATGGTTTGAGTTATAAGGAGAGGCTGGATAGACTGGGACTTTTTTCTCCGCAGCGTGGGAGATTTAGGGGTGATCTTATAGACGTCTATAAAATAATGAGGGCATAGATCAGCTAGATAGTCAACATCTTTTCCCAATGGTAGGGGAGTCTAAAGGTGAGAGGGGAGAGATACAAAAGGGTCCAGAGGGGCAATTTTTTCACAGAGGGTGGTGAGTGTCTGGAACAAGCTGCCAGAGGCAGTAGTAGAGGCAGGTACAATTTTGTCTTTTAAAAGCGTTTAGTTACATGGGTAAGATGGGCATAGAGGGATATGGGCCAAATGTGGGCAATTGGGAATAGCTCAGGAGTTTAAAAAAAGGGGCGGCATGGACAAGTTGGACTGAAGGGCCTGTTTCCATGCTGTAAACCTCTGACTCTATGTATTAGTATACAGTGAAAAGTATTGTTTCTTGCGTGCTATACAGACAAAGCATACCATTCATAGAGAAGGAAAGGAGAGGGTGCAGAATGTAGTGTTACAGTCATAGCTAGGATTTAGAGAAAAATCAACTTAGTACTTGGTAGGTACATTCAAAAATCTGATGGCAGCAGGGAAGTCAGTTGGTACGTGACCTCAGACTTTTGCATCTTTTTCCCGACGGAAGAAGGTGGAAGAGAGAATGTCCGGGGTGCGTGGGGTCTTTAATTATGCTGGCTGCTTTGCGGAGACAATGGGAAGTGTAGACAGAGTCAATGGATGGGAGGCTGGTTTGCGTGATGGATTGGGCTACATTCACGACCTTTTGTAGTTCCTTGCGGTCTTGGGCAGAGCAGAAGCCATACCAAGCTGTGATACAACCAGAAAGAATGCTCTCTATGGTGCATCTGTAAAAGTTGTTGAGAGTTGTCACTGACATGCCAAATGTCCTTGGCCTCCTGAGAAAGTAGAGGCGTTGGTGGGCTTTCTTAACCATAGTGTCGGCATGGAGGGACCTAGACAGGTTGTTTGAGCTGTTGCCGACATGATGGGCTGAATGGCCTCTTTCTGCGCTGCACCAAATCTATGAAGCATCTGAGATTCTGCCTTTCAGTTCCCCATTTTCTGTTGCTTTGGTTTCTGAGTTGATGTGTACCATAGCAGTCAATACGCTTTGGAACACAAATCATACAGTGCTTTTTCTCCCAACTGGTAAATGAAAGTGTGGGACACAATATCCTTTGCTATCCACTATTAATATTTGTAACATTTCTCCTAAGATCTTTTACAACAGAGCAATTAAAAAAAAGTTGGCTGAAGTGCTGACTGAGCACGAATAAAAATACACAACATCTGAAATGTGCGATATTACACCAGGTTTAATTTGGGTTTTGAGTTCTATGCATGCAGCAGCCTAACTAACATTACAGTGGTGTTCCTATCAGTTGTTCATCAAAGACATGCTTCAGTAGTTGCATGCCATTGGCATAGAAGCTTCAGCATGAATTAGAGACAATTTATTTTAGGTTTCACTTAAATCATCAGATAAATACACATTACACACAATCCACATGGTCAGATCTGGAAAACCTGAGAAGTCCGGTATGTGTACGTTTTAGTGTTCCCGTGTTGAACATTCTTATCCCAGCTTTTAGTGACTGATGACTGTCCTGTTGAGATTCAGATCTCTTTGACTGCCGCACGGATGGCTCCTTCTAATTTGGACAGCCAGGTAAGTTTATCTTCCTCTGTCTCCGTGGCACAAATCCACTGCCGTTTCGGACCTTGCAGAACAAAGGCGTTGCGGACGTCTGAAACCCGAGAAAGATAGTTGGATGTTTTTAACTTTGAGGTAAGAGTTGTGTATACATTTAACAGGAAATTGTTTGGCTGCAGTGTGCCTGGGAAAACTGCAGTCAGCTGTCACCCAACTTAGCACTTGGGGTCTGATCTCCACAGACAGCAGAGTAACACGTCTGTCTCAGGTGAGTGCCCTAACCTGTAGTGTGTACACTTGAGCGCGCACGCTCACTTGGACTAATGAACATTTTCTTGCTGTCGGCCATTAAATAGAGACCCTCAGGGCAGTGTAAAAAAAACCCCATGGCATAATTGTGGAAGAAGCACAGGTGCCATTGGCTCTCTCTGAATGCAGTTTCCTGTGTGCAAATCATAGAAACCCTACAGTGCAGAAGGAGGCATTCAGCCCATCGAGCCTGCACCGACAACAATGCCAACAAAAGGAAGGAGATTGTCATCAACTTCAGGAAGCGTAGAGGAGAACATGCCCCTGTCTACATCAATGGGGACGAAGTAGAAAGGGTCGAGAGCTTCAAGTTTTTATGTGTCCAGATCACCAGCAACCTGCCCTGGTCCCCCCCCCCATGCCGACTCTATAGTTAAGAAAGCCCACCAACGCCTCCTACTTTCTCAGAAGACTAGGGAACTTTGGCATGTCAGCTATGACTCTCTCCAACTTTTACAGATGCACCATAGAAAGCATTTTTTCTGGTTGTATCACAGCTTGGTATGGCTCCTGCTCTGCCCATCACGCAAACCAGCCTCCCATCCATTGACTGTCTACACTTCCTGCTGCCTCGGCAAAGCAGCCAGCATAATTAAGGACCCACGCACCCTGGACATTCTCTCTTCCACCACCTTCCGTCGGGAAAAAGATGCAAAAGTCTGAGGTCACGTACCAACCGACTCAAGAACAGCTTCTTCCCTGCTGCTGTCAGACTTTTGAATGGACTTGCCTTGCATTAAGTTGATCTTTCTCTACAACCTAGCTATGACTGTAACACTACATTCTGCACTCTCTCGTTTCCTTCTCTATGAACGGTATGTTCTGCCTGTATAGCGTGCAAGAAACAATACTTTTCACTATGTTAGTAAATGTGACAATAAATCAAATCAAATCCCAACAAGGCCCTTTAGAACCATGTGCGAAAACTAGGAGCATAAAGGAAATACCGCATTACCAGATTGAGACTAGGCAGCTACTGCTGCATTTCTGCTGTCTGAATCACAGAATACTACAGTGCAGAAGAGGCCCTTTGGCCCATCGAGTCTGCACCAATGCATGAAATGTCCTGACCTGCCCACCTAGTCCACTTGCCAACACTTGGCCCATAGCCTTGAATGTTATGGCATGCCAAGTACTCATCCAAGTACTTTTTAAAGGATGTGAGGCATCCTGCCTCCACCACCCTCCCAGGCAGCATATTCAAGACTGTCACCACCCTGAGTAAAAAAGTTTTTCCTCAATTCCACCCCCCCCCCCCCCCCCGCAAAACCTCCACCCCTCAGTTTTAACTTATGTCCCCTCGTAACTGACCCTTCAACGAAGGGGAACAGCTGCTCCCTATCCGCTCTGTCCATGCCCCTCATAATCTTGTACACCTCGATCATGTCGCCCCTCAGTCTTCTCTGCCCCAACAAAAACAACCCAAGTCTATCCAACCTCTCTTAATATCTTATATGTTCCATCCCAGGCAACATCCTGGTGAATCTCCTCTGCACCCCCTCCAATGCTTTCACATCCTTCCTATAATGTGGCAACCAGAACTGCACACAGTACTCTAGCTGTGGCCTCACCAAAGTTCTATATAACTTTTTTAAATCATTCATGGGACATGGGTGTCGCTGGCTGGCCAGCATTTATTGCCCATCCCTAGTTGCCCTTGGAGGGTAGTTGAGAGTTAACCACATTGCTGTAGTCCTGGAGTTGCATGTAGGCCAGACCAGGTAAGGACGACAGATTTCCTTCCCTAAAGGACGTGAGTGAACCAGATGGGTTTTTCAGACAATTGACAATGGTTTCACTGTCGTCATTAGATTCTTGATTCCAGATACTTTTTATTGAATTCAAATTCCACCATCTGCTATGGCGGGATTCGAACCCGGGTCCCCAGAACATTAGCTGAGTTTCCAGACTAATAGTCTAGCAATAATATCACTAGGCCATCACCTCTTTCCCCTACTGACATCTCTGCTTTTGTAATCTATACCCCAATTGATAAAGGCGAGTGTGCCATATACCTTTTACACCACCCTATTAACCTGCCTTTCCGCCTTTAGAGATCTATGGACAAACACACCAAAGTCCCTTTGTTCTTCGGAACTTCCCAGTGTCAGACCTTTCACAGTATACCCCTTTGTCAAATTACTCCTTCCAATGTGCGTCACCTCACACTTTCAGGGTTAAATTCCATCTGCCACTTATCCGCCCATTTGACCATCTCATCTATATCTTCCTGTAATCCAAGACACTCAACCTTACTATTAACCACCTGGCCAATCTTTATATCATCGGCAAACTTACTGATCCTACCCCCCACATAGTCATCTATGTCATTTATATAAATGACGAACAATAGGGGGCCCAGCACGGATCCCTATGGTACATCACTGCCTCCAGTCACTAAAGCAGCTGTATGTCACCACACTGTGTCTCCTGCCGCTAAGCCAATTATAAATCCATCTTATCAGATCACCCTGTCTCCCATGTGCATTAGCCTTCTTAATAAGTTTCCCACATGGGACTTTATCAAAGGCTTTGCTGAAATCCATATAAACTACATCAACCGCACTACCCTCATCCACATACTTGGTTACAGCTCAAAAATGAATGGCCAAAGCATTGCTTGCTCTATCAGCATGCGAACTTTGATAATGCTGTGCAGAATGTTGCCGTACATTTGGAGTCTGGAACATCCTCAATGAGAAGCCTGGGGAGAGCCACGGCTGCCAAGAACTGGAGAGATGTCTTGGGACTTCGTTCAAAGGGCAGGTGAGAAACGGTCCTCGAGGTGAAAAGCAGGGTGTCGTTGAAAAGGAAGAGACTCATGTCATTAATGTGCTCATAAATCCTGAGAAAAAGAAAGCAGAGTTTAACAGTGAATAATGTGGCTGCATTTTATGCTGCAGCTTGTAACCAGAGATTCAAAGCAATAAGCCATATAAAACCCAAGTTCTGAAACATCCTCTCTGACCAACTCCTTCTACCTTAAGATCCTGCTTACAATCTTCTGTGTCAAGCTTTGAGTCACTCTGCCCTCTTTGCTCTGATATTACGTTCCAATGAAGAACAAACTTTCAATTTATATAGCGCCTTTCATGACCACAGGGCATCCCAGAGTACTTTGCAACCAATGAAGTACTTTTTTTAAGTGTTATAGGAAACACAGCGGTTAAGATGTGCACAGCAAGTCACACAAACAGCCAATTATTAATGGCCAGATCATCTGTTTCTTTTCATGTGTGGGTTGAGGGATGAATGTTGGCCAAGACACTGGGAAGAACACCCCAGCTTTTCATAAAATATCCCATAGCATTATTTCTATGTCTAGCTGGGCGGACGAACGCAGTGTAATACCTCATCTGAAATCAGACAGCACTCCCTCCTGTGAAGTGACATGGATGAATCTATGTGAGGTGCTATATAAATGCAGCGTTTAGTCGTTGGTGCTCAACTCTTGGCTCAGTAAGTCATATTGCAATGCCCACCAGAACATTTGCTGATGACCCATTGCTCCAGCACCAACAGGAAAGTGTCTAAACTTCCTCACAACCAGGGTGGAAAAATCATTAAACTATCAGGATGCACTTTCAATATGAAACTTCTAGAAGCAATGCAAACTGCTGGCCATCTTGCCAGGAGTACTGTATGTGTGTCTGTTTTTGTGTCTGTTCTGTCCGTGTGTGCTGTCTGTGTGTGTCATCCATGACTGTGTTGTCCATGTGTGTGTCCATGTGCATGCCATCTGTATGTGTGTTTGTGCCTTGTCCATGTGTGTCTGCGTCCATGTCCGTGCCATCTATGTCTGCGTGTGTGTCTGTGTCCGTGTGCCATCTGTGTGTCTGTTCATGTGTACCATCTGTGTTCGTGTGTGTGTCTGTGTCCATGTGTGTGTCATCTGTGTGTGTCTGTTTTTTTATTCAATCATGGGACATAGGAAATGCTGGCTAGGCCAGCATTTTGTGCCCATCCCTAGTTGCCTTTGAGACAGTGGTGGTGAACTGCCTTCTTGAACCGCTGCAGTTCACATGCTGTGGGTTGATACAACTGAGTGGCTTGTAGATCATTTCAGAGGGCAGCTGAGAGTCAACCACATTGCTGTGGCTTTGGAATCACATGTAGGCCAGACCAGGTAAGGACAGCAGATTTCCTTCCCTAAAGGACATTAGTGAACCAGATGGGTTTTTCTGACAATCGACAATGGTGTCCATGTGTGTGTGTGTGTGTCTGTGTATGTCTTATGAAGAACAGGGAAAGAGTTTGGATATTAAGAGATTACCTGAAGGAAGGACAAATCTTTCCGTCAACACAACTCATCTGAGCCACTTCCTGAATGTGAATCAGGTACCTATTTGCCTCCAGCAAGATCTGTGAACCAATCACATCCAGTTTAAAATCTAACACAAGAGTTCAGCGTCATAAACAACCCCTTTAACAGGTGTGTACTGCTAAAATTGTACGGGGGGAGGGGAGGGGGTCTATTAATAATCAAGGGTTTTCTACCGAGTGGCACAGTGGTTAGCACTGCTGCCTCACAGCGCCAGGGACCCGGGTTCAATTCCCGGCTTGGGTCACTGTCTGTGCGGAGTTTGCATGTTCTCCCCGTATCTGCATGGGTTTCCTCTGGGCGCTCACAGTGACTTCATTGCAATGTTAATGTGAGCCTATTTGTGATAATAAATAAACTTTTTAAAAAACTTCAAACACTCTACAATAAAAGCAAAATGTAGAGTCATAAAGTTTTATATCACAAAAAAAGGCCCTTCAGCCCATCATTAATATTGAGGATGCTGGAAATCTCTCAAATCCCAGCAGGGAGTAATGATCTCAAACAACTGGAGTGATTTGATCAATGGGTGGGTGATGGAGGAGCCCAAACTGATTTTTTGCCTTGGGGTGATCCCAGGTGTGATGTGCTCGGGTGATGCATTTGTTATGGGAGTGTTCTTCAGGAGTGAGTGCAAGTTATTCTTAGTCTATTATGTTACATACCTTGTCTTGTTATGTCTTTGTCCATGTGCAGGGAGCAAGGACAGCTGACTAGATAGCTAAAACAGAATTTTGCAGCACTGAAGGTGGCCATTCGGTCCATTCTGCCTGTGCTAGCTCTTTGAAAATAGCTTTCCGAATAGCCCCAGTCCCAATCATTTGGCAGAAACCCCCCCTATTTTAAGACCTTCCTCTTTGATCAAGGTTTTGCCGCCCGGTCCTAATATCTCCTCATGTGACCCAGTGTCCGATTTGAGTTTGATTATGTTCCTGTGCATCCTGTTTCTTGGGATGCTCTGCTGGGGAACTGCAAATCCCACAATGCTCCAAATGGGAACGCTACTTTTGTTCTGTCACCAAGGATCAATATTGAGCATTCCAGATCAGGAATGTTCCTTACTCAAGATTACATGCAAGTGCTGAGGTAACCGTAGCAACCACTGTCCCTGCGATGACAGACCAGTTAATGAGGAGGAAGCAACGGAAATTTGGACAGAACAGAAAATGCTAGAAATGCACGGTAAGGGAGAAACATTATCCACAACACGAGACTGTTAGGACAGCACCGATAAAGCATGGGAGCCAGTCACTGCCTCAGAGCTCTGCTGTGGGGAGAGTGCAAACTCAGCTGGTTCAGACACTGGCCAAGACTCTCTGCTGGGGGTGGGGAGATGTGGGGGTTGACAGATAGGGAATGGTGGCACATGCACGATGGGCCAAAGGGCCTGCTTTGGTGCTGTAATGACTCCAAAAGGAAGATAGTAGAAGTACTTCCATTCAGAAACAGGCCATTCAGCCCAACTGATCCACACTGGTCTACATGATCAATTCAAGCCTCCTCCCAGCCTATTTCATTTCACCCTATCAGCACAACCTATCCCTTTCTCCCTCATGGCAGTATCTAGCTTTCCCTTAACTGTACTTGGACTATTCTCCTTAACCACGCCACTCGTTTCCCTCCTGAATTCCCTGTTGGATTTATTAGTGACTATTTATAGTTCAAATAGGTGGAATTTAAGGAAGTTCTTAAAGCAGAAGATGGCGATGGAAAGGCTCAGAGAGGTTTTTGGAGCGAGCATCTCAGAGCATAGCTTCTGGAAATGGCTGAAGGCATGGTTACCATTGGTGGAACAAAGAGAGGCTTGAATGGACAAACAGCCAGGGGTATGGAGGTAAAGCTGATGGAGGTCGCAGAGATAAGGAGGGGAATGGCCTAAGCTCCAGGATCAGAATTTAGAAGCATTGGGGGAGTTGGAGCCAATGTTGGACAACAAACACAGGGATATGGGCGATGTTCCCTTTTGCTCATTATCACCATGCACAATAAATTCTTAAAGGTGTGTGACATCTGTAAAAATACTTTGCACAATTCTGGTCACCCTATTATAGAAAGGATATTATTAAACTAGAAAGAGTGCAGAAAAACATTTCTAGGATGCTACCGGGGCTTGATGGTTTGAGTTATAAGGAGAGGCTGGATAGACTGGGACTTTTTTCTCTGGAGTGTAGGAGGCTGAGGGGTGACCTTATCGAGGTCTATAAAATAATGAGGGGCACAGATAAGCTAGATAGTCAATATCTTTTCCTGTAGAAAGGGAGTCTAAAACTAGAGGACATAGGTTTAAGGTGAGAGGGGAGAGATGCAAAAGTGTCCAGAGGGGCAATTTTTTCACACAGAAGGTGGTGAGTGTCTGGAACGAGCTGCCAGAGATAGTAGTAGAGGCAGGTACAATTTTGTCTTTTAAAAAGCATTTAGATAGTTACATGGGTAAAATGGGTATAGAGGGATATGGGCCAAATGCAGACAATTGGGATTAGCTTAGGGATTTAAAAAAAAGGGCGGCATGGACAAGTTGGGCCGAAGGGCCTGTTTCTATGCTGTAAACCTCTATGACTCTATGACAACTATGCACGCACAATATCTTAACCAGGATAACTGGTGTGCGACCACAGTAACTTTGGAGTTGGTGCCAGGCCAACCAGCCCACAGCTTAGCTGCTGCGTTGGTGACGGGCAAACCGTACTTGGCGGAGTCGGGAGATGGTCAGCAAAGTTATGGATCAGCTGAAGTTTACGGAGGGCACAAGGTGGGAGGTCCAGCAGGAGAGTCCAAGCTAGAGGCAGTGAGAAAACATGGGGGAAGACTTCACAAACTGAGGCAGGGTCAGGAGATGGGTGAAGCTAGCAGTCTTGCACCTAAAGAGTTAGCACCAGAACATTAATCTGTCTTTTCAGAAACTTTACAGTAATCTATCAGAAACATTATGGTAAAGTCAAGACTTTATATAGTAATCTATTAGAAGGAATGTGGTACAGTCCAGACCCCTCTCTGTCAGACAATAAGAACAAAGCCTTCAATTTTAATATGGAAATGATAAACTATATGTCCAATCATATTGGCAGCATCAATTTTGAAAGATTAAGTTATTTGGTTCTGTGTCAATGCTCCAAAAGACAGATGAAAATATTGCTGGAGCACAGATACAGGCCATGTTGTCTGCCGCGGTGATTGGGTCCAGACATGCTACAGATGACCATCACTGACTTACGGGAGTGCCCGCTATGCTTCCTTGGGCTTCCATTATCTGCTGATCTCTCTCACTGCGGACTTTCAGCTGGAAGAGAAAGCGTTTGCGGAAAGTTCACATCCTGTCAGAAAAATCAGGCTTTCATCAAATATCACTTCACGGAAAAAAACTGGAGGGGAAGTTTACCCAGGGTGGGGATTCTCAGTGGAACAAGGAGCTTGTTCCAGAAAGTGTTCCAAACTGATTCGCTGCGTTACGGAATCACAGCCGAGGAGGAAACAGGAGGATCACTCATTCAGACGATGGGCCGAATGGCCTCTTTCTGCACTGTAGGGATTCTATGAAACACATATAAGTACACATACATACATACACATGGATATATACATGTGCATGTACACATTCACAACCATATATGTCAGCATGGGTATGTGACTTGGAGTGGAACTTGGTGGTCAACCTGTTCCCATGCACCAGCTTCTCAAGGCCTTATAAGTGCTGGATGTTGTGCCTTTGGAAAGTGCTGCCAAAGATGACTTGTGAGTTCTGCAGTGCATCATGTAATTGGTACACACAGCGGCCTCATGGGAGAAGTTGGTTGTTTAAGGTGGTGGATGAGCTGCCAATCATAGAATCCCTACAGTGCAGAAGAAGGCCATTCAGCCCATCGAGCCTGCACTGACAACAATCCCGCCCAGGCCCTATCCTCATAACCTCATGTATTTACCCTAGCTAATACAGCTTTGGGGAAAAGACAGGAGAATGGGGATGAGGAAAATATCAGCCATGATTGAATGGCAGAGCAGACTCGATGGGCCGAGTGGCCTCATTCTGCTCCTATGTCTTATGGTCTAATCCCCCGACACTAAGGGGCAATTTAGCATAGCCAATCAACCTAACCCATACATCTTTGGACTGTGGGAGGTAACCGGAGCACCCGGAAGAAACCCATGCAGACACTGGGAAAATGTGCAAACTCCACATAGGCAGTGACCTGAGGCTGGAATTGAACCCGGGTCCCTGGGGCCATGAGGCAGCAGTGCTAACCACTGTGCCACCCAATCATGATGTGGAGATGCCGGTGTTGGACTGGGGTAAACACAGTAAGGAGTCTCACACCAGGTTAAAGTCCAACAGGTTTATTTGGTAGCAAAAGCCACTAGCTTTCGGGGCGCTTGCGGCTCCTTCGTCAGGTGCCCTCACCTGATGAAGGATCAATGCTCCGAAAGCTAGTGGCTTTTGCTACCAAATAAACCCGTTGGACTTTAGCCTGGTGTTGTGAGACTTCTTCGTGTGTCCACCCAATCATGACAGAGGCCGTTGGAAAGGGTACGCTGGATGGATTAAATGGTCTTGCCTCCTACCACCATTTGTGTCCTATTAATGTATGGTACCACCCCCAACCCTGCCTCCACATTAATGTGGGCATGAGGCCTTTCAGCCCATCGTGCCTCTGCCAGTGAGCGTCATTTCATCGTGGTTTTCAGAGATTTCAATGGGCCGATCCAAGTAGCGCAAGTACCTGCCGGATATAATCCCGGAAGCATTTCAGGTTGGTGATGGCAGTGTCGAGGTCATGGCGGTCCACGTGCTCGACAGGTGTGTGCAGCCGCAGAGCGTACAGCAGTGTCACATACTCCTCGAAGCGGCTGCCAGGGCTCAACAGGATCTCCTGAAGGCTGCAACAGCAAGGGGGACTATCAGAAACAGAAGCAACGGGAGCAGGGAATATCCGGCACAGTCTAACGCGGGCTCACGAGTGGGAGCAGGGAATATCCGGCACAGTCTAATGTAGGGCCAGGAGTGGGAGCAGGGAATATCCGGCACAGTCTAATGTAGGCTCAGGAGTGGGAGCAGGGAATATCCGGCACAGTCTAATTTGGGCTCAGGAGCGGGAGCTGGGAATATCTGGCACAGTCTAATGTAGGCTCAGGAATGGGAGCTGGGAATATCCGGCACAGTCTAATGTAGGCTCAGGAGCGGGAGCTGGGAATATCCGGCACAGTCTAATGTAGGCTCAGGAGCGGGAGCTGGGAATATCCGGCACAGTCTAATGTAGGCTCAGGAGTGGGAGCTGGGAATATCCGGCACAGTCTAATGTAGGTTCGCCGGTGTAAGAAATTCCTGGCAACGGTTAGCATACCTTAGCATTTTAGTCATCGCGGATCGATCATGTCGGGCTAAGAAAGCACGGAAACCTGGAGCAGTGTCTCGACACTAAGAACAGTAAAAAAAATTCTATTAATTAATGAGAACAAAGACAGAGTCACAGAATTGTTATGGTGCAGAAGGAGGCCATTCGGCCCATTGTGTCTTGCCCCAGCTCTCCAAACTTAGTGCTATTCCCCTGCCTTTTCCCCATACCCTGCACATGTTTCAAAATAATCATCTTGAATGTCTCCATTGAACCTGCCTCCACTACACTCACAGACAGTGCGTTCCAGACCCCAACACTCGCTGTGAGAAAGAATTAGTTCTCACATCAGGTTTGCTTCTTTCGCAAATCGCTTTAAATCTCTGCCCTCTCATTCTTGATCCTTTCATGGGGGAGCGGTTTCGCCCTCTCTGTCCAGCTCCCTCATGATTTTGAACATCTCTATCAAATCTCCTCTTAGCCTCCTCTCCAAGGAGAACAGTTCCAATCTCCCCAATCTATCTTCATATCTAAAGTTCCTCATCCCTGAGACCATTCTTGTAAATCTCTTCTGCACTCTCTCCAATGCATTCACATCCTTCCTAAGGTGTGGCGAACAAACTGTACACAATATTCCAGCTGGGGTCTAATTAGTGTCTTGTATCAAGCACAGTATCTCCCCCATTAACCTCTCTTCTGAAGGCGTTGACTGGGTTAGTACTTCATGAGCACCGCTTGTACTCAACTACCTCACCCTATCATGCATTCTGAGCAAGGTGTTTGTAGAATCCTAGAATGATACATGGAGGCCATTCAGCCCAACATGTTTGCCCTAGCTCTATGAAAGTGATAATCCGATTAGTCCCACTCCACCTGTTCCTACCCCACAGTCCTTCAATTCTTTCCTTTCCAAGTATTTATCCATTTCCATTTTGAAAGTGACTTTTGTTTCCATCACTCTGTGTATTCCAGACCTCAGCTTTGTGCGTGTTTCAATAAAAATTCTCATCTTGCATTTTATTCCTGCTTCTTTTGCCAATTGAATTAAACCTGAGTCTGATAATTACCGACTCCTGACTTATTCAATCGATCAAAATCTTTCATAATTTGCAGCAGCTTTATCATACTTCCCCCTCAGTCTAAAGAGAGTAACTCCAGTCTCTCTAACTGAAATCCCTCATCCGTGGTTACCATTCTTTCAGGTTTATTGATTAGTGTCACAAGTAAGGCTTACATTAACATTGCAGTGAAGTTACTGTGAAAATCCCCTAGTCGCCACACTCCGGCACCTATTCAGTTAACACTGAGGGAGAATTTAGCACGGTCAATGCACCTAACCCACACATCTTTGGACTGTGGGAGGAAACCGGAGCACCCAGAGGAAACCCACGCAGTCACGGGGAGGATGTGCAAACTCCGCAAAGACAGTGACCCAAGCCGGGAATCAAACCCAGATCCCTGGCGCTGTGAGGCAGCAGTGCTAACCACTGTGCCACCGTGCCTAGTAAATGCTCTCTACACCCTCGCCAAGGCATTGATTTAACTATTCACGGGATGTGGGTGTCACTGGCTAGGCCAACATTTATTGTCCATTCCGAATTGCCCTTGAAAAGGTGGTGCCTTCTTGAACCACTGAGACTTTGTTATGGTTTGGTACAACGAACAGGTGGCTTTTCAGAGGGCAGTTAAGATTCAACCACATTGGTGTGACTCTGGAGTCACATGTAGGCCAGACCGCGTAAAGACAGCAGATTTCCTTAAAGGTTTCCCTGAAGGGGCATTAGTGAACCAGACAGGTTTTTATGACAATCGTTTCTTGGTCACCATCAGACTTTTAAATTTATGGGTGGGATTTTCCTGCTGCGCTTGCCCCAGCCCGGAAAATCCCTCCCGAGATCAATGGACCTTTGCATGGTCCTGTCCACCTGCTATCATTCTTGTGGCGGGCACGACGGGAAAATTCCACCCCATTTTTGTTGAATTCAATTTACACCATCGAACTCTGAATTACTAGTCCAAGTTATTCATGAAAGTCCCGCCTTCTCAACCCTGACCCTTCGCCTGAGGTGTGGAGATCCTCAGGTTAAATCACCACCAGTCAGCTCTCCCCCTCAAAGGGGAGAGAAGCCTACAGTCACCTGGGACTATGGCAACTTTACCAGTCCACTAGACGATATCATTACACCACTGCCTCCCTGTACTATCCTTCATTGAGCCTAGTGCTCCGAGTTATCCTGAATCCTAACCAATAATCTCTAAATGTTTAACATAACTTCACTGTTTTTGTACTTTATTCCTCTAATAATAAAACCTGCCATCTGATCTCCTTTAGTAGCAGCATTTAATCAACTGGACCTGCCACATTCAACAATTTGTGCATATTCATACACCCAGGTCTATCTTTTTCAGAACTCTTTCCAAATTTGTCATGTCTGCTACGACTCTCACCAATCTTTACAGATGCACCATAGAAAGCATTCTTTCTGGTTGTGTCACAGCTTGGTATGGCTCCTGCTCTGCCCAAGGCTGCAAGAATCTACAAAGGGTTGTGAATGAAACCCAGTCCATCACTCAAACCAGCCTCCCATCCATTGACTCTGTCTACACTTCCCGCTGCCTCGGAAAAGCAGCCAGCATAATTAAGAACCGCACGCACCCCGGACATTCTCTCCTCCACCTTCTTCCATCGGAAAAAAGATACAAAAGTCTGAGGTCACGTACCAACCGACTCAAGAACAGCTTCTTCCCTGCTGCTGTCAGACTTTTGAATGGACTTACCTTGCATTAAGTTGATCTTTCTCTGCACCCTAGCTATGATTGTAACACTACATTCTGCACTCTCTCCTTTCCTTCTCCCCTATGTACTCTATGAACGGTATGCCAAAAGAGAAAATGTTGGAAAATCTCAGCAGGTCTGGCAGCATCTGTGAGGAGAGAAAAGAGCTGACGTTTCGAGTCCAGATGACAAAGGGTCACCTGGACTCGAAACGTCAGCTCTTTTCTCTCCTTACAGATGCTGCCAGACCTGCTGAGATTTTCCAGCGTTTTCTCTTTTGGTTTCAGATTCCAGCATCCGCAGTAATTTGCTTTTATCCTATGAACGGTATGACTTGTCTGTATAGCGTGCAAGAAACAATACTTTTCACTGTATCCCAAAACATGTGACAATAATAAATCAAATCAAATTGCATCCTTTATTTTTTTATTGCGTCTCTTCCTTCGAAACGCATTGTATTTAACTGAGGTCTCCAAAAGGATGCTGGGTTAACACGATAAGATTATTTCCACGGAGGATTCAGTGATGAGGGGCTGGTGATCTACGCTTGTGGCTAAGAGATAGAAAGAGAGAGGTTGGAGGAAAATTCCCTTCCTCCAGACTGTGGGGTTCTACGGAATTCGGATAAGGATCGTTGCGAGAAATAAATATATGAATGGAGGAAGAGGGAAGGGCCATGGGGAGACAGCTCACCTACCTGCACTCCCCCCCGCCAGCCAGCGTTGCCATGGGTACAGGAGATTGAGCAGGTACCACAAATGCTGGAAATCTGAAATAAACTCAGAAAATGCGGGAAAAACTCAGCAAATGCAACGGGATCATTCCAACTGAGGCTCGGTGCCAGGGCAATGAGGTGAGTGGGATCTTGCTGTGCCAGGGATTTCCGTGGTTCTTCATACGCGAGGCACTGGGGACTCATGGGACCTCAGTGTGCTCAGCTGACAAACATTCACACCCTCCAGGGAGACTCACTGCCCAGTGAGTATGCATTACAGAAGGACCACGTTCAGCCCATCCCGCTGACGCTGGCTTGTTAATAGCACTGTCCAGCTCAGTTCCGCATCCCAGCTTTCTCTCCATCAACCTGTCCTCAAGCACATGTCCAATTGTCTTCAGAATGTTACCATGGGATTGGATGTCATTGCCCTTGTCAGCTAGGGTGTTCCTGATCCAAACAACCCTCTGCCCATTCCCGCTCTGACCCATGTGCCGGAAAGAAAGACTTGCATTTCTATAGCACCTTTCACAGCCTCGCGGTTTTCCAAATGCTTTACAGCCCATGAAGTATAATCACTGTTGCACTGGAGGAAACGGGGAAATCTAATTGGTGCATCGCAAGACCCAAAAAACAGCAACGATGTAATGAGTGGCTAATCTGTTTTTGTGTGATGTCGATTGAGAACATTGGGGAGAACTACCCCGCTCTGCTGTGAAATCACACTGTGGGAGCTTTTGCTTCCCATCCATTTGAGAAGCATCTCCTCCGAAATATGGCACCTCTGACAGTACAGCACTCTTGCAGTACTGCGCTGGATGTCAGCATGGTGGCACAGTGGTTAGCACTGCTGCCTCACAGCACCAGGGACCTGGGTTCAATTCCAGCCTCGAGTGACTGTCTGTATGGGGTTTGCACTTTCTCCCCGTGTCTGCATGGGTTTCCTCCCGGTGCTCTGGTTTCCTCCCACAGTCCAAAGATGTGCAGCTTAGGTTGATTGGCCATGATAAACTGTCCCTAGTGTCAGGGGGATTTTTTATTTCATTCAATCTTGGGGCATGGGTGTCACTGGCTGGCCAGCATTTGTTGCCCATCCCTAGTTATCCTTGGAGAGCAGTTGAGAATCAACCACATTGCTGTGGCTCTGGAGTCACATGTAGGCCAGATCAGGTAAGGACGGCAGATTTCCTTCCCTAAAGGACATTCGTGAACCAGATGGGATTTTCTGACAATCGACAATGGTTTCATGATCAAAAGCAGATTCTTAATTGCAGATATTTTTTATTGAATTCAAATTCCACCATCTTCCGTGGCGGGATTCGAACCCGGGTCCCCAGAACATTAGCTGAGTTTCTGGATTAATAGTCCAACGATAATACCACTAGGCCATCGCCTCCCCTAGCAGGGTAAATACATGGGGTTTCGGGGATGGGGCCTGGTTAGGATTGTTGTCGGTGCAGGCTCGATGGACCAAATGGCCTCCTTCAGCATTGTAGGGATTCTATGAAGTCAGCCTTGATTTTTATGCTCCAATCTCTGGATTCAGGAGAAACAACTTCTCCCTATTTGTTCGATTTGAACCACCCGTAACTCTGAATATCTCCATCATCCCTCTCTTTAACCTGGTCTCTGAGCGGGGTTGGGAACCTTGATTTACATTCTCTCTCCTAGTCCTAGCATTCCTGGCTGAGGATGACAAATGTAGCAGGGATCCGCGCTGTGAATTGACGGACTCTTGGTGTCCAATAACAAGCCATCATCGGATAATATAAAGTAACACATCAGAGGAATCGAAAGGCTGCTTCCTCTCCGAGAGAAATGGGTCCATTATCAGCGGACATTAGGAGGAAACAGCAACATTAAGTCTGACTTTAATCTTATCAACCCCCCCGGGTCACTTTGCTGCCGTTTCCCATTAGTGACAAACAGCACTGAAGCTAAACAGGCCACATGAAGAACCCAAACCATTTAGACTGAGCTCAGGCTGAGAAACTGCTTCTGTTCTCGCCTCCCTCCCAGGCCAAGGCTTGGAATGCCTTGAGTGCGGGAGACTGAGGAGTCAGATAAAAGCAAAACACTGCAGGTGCTGGAAATCTGAAATCAACACAGAAAATGCTGGGAAAACTCAGCAGGTCTGACAGCATCTGTGGAGAGAGAAACAGAGTTAATGTTTTAAATCCCAGTATAAAAGTAGTGGAGTGTTGCTGCTACTGTGCGAGGCATTAGTGAGACCGCACCTGGAGTGCTGTGCTCAGTTTTGGTCCCCTTATTAAGGAGGGATGTGTTTTTTAATTGGAGGCAGTTCAGAGGAGGTTCACTAGATTGATCCCAGAGATGAGGGGTTTGTTTTATGCTCCCCTTTGATCTAGCTATTATCCAGCTGTCCTAACAGCTCCTTATAAATGCGAGCTGTTGTTGCTGTCTTGTGTTCGGGGCCACGAGTCAGTCAGTTTATGTTCATAAGAATATGTGATCAAAAAATAGGCCATTCAGCCCTTTGATCCCATTCCGCTATTCAGTTAGATCATGCACCACAACTCCATTTCACATCACGCAAACCAGCCTCCCATCCATTGACTCTGTCTACACTTCCCGCTGCCTCAGCAAAGCAGCCAACATAATTAAGGACCCCACATACTCTCTGGAATTTAGAAGAACGAGGGGAGATCAAATTGAGGTGTATAAGATGCTAAAAGGTATTGACAAAGTAAATGTGGAGAGGACGTTTCCTCTTGTGGGGCAAACTAGAACAAGAACTAAGGAAATTTGGCATGTCAGCTACGACTCTCACCAACTTTTACAGATGCACCATAGAAAGCATTCTTTCTGGTTGTATCACAGCTTGGTATGGCTCCTGCTCTGCCCAAGACCGTGAGAAACTACAAAGGGTCGTGAATGTAGCCCAATCCATTATTCAAACCAGCCTCCCATCCATTGACTCTGTCTACACTTCCCGCTGCCTCAGAAAAGCAGCCAACATAATTAAGGACCCCACGCATACCATACGTAGAGAAGGAAAGGAGAGAGTGCAGAATGTAGTGTTACAGTCATAGCTAGGGTGTAGAGAAAGATCAACTTAATGCAAAAGTCTGATGGCAGCAGGGAAGAAGCTGTTCTTGAGTCGGTTGGTAGGTGACCTCAGACTTTTGTATCTTTTATCCAACAGAAGAAGATGGAAGCAAGAATGTCTGGAGTATGTGGGGTCCTTAATTATGTTGGCTGCTTTGCTGAGGCAGCGGGAAGTGTAGACAGAGTCAATGGATGGGAGGCTGGTTTGCGTGATGTGAAATGGAGTTGTGGTGCATGATCTAACTGAATAGCGGAATGGGATCAAAGGGCTGAATGGCCTATTTTTTGATCACATATTCTTATGAACATAAACTGACTGACTCATGGCCCCGAGCACAAGACAGCAACAACAGCTCGCATTTATAAGGTGCGATTAGGACAGCTGGATAATAGCTAGATCGAAGGGGTTGGTTTTAAGGAGCGTTTTAAAGGTGCTGAGGTGGGGATTACAGAGCTCAGGGCTGCAGGAGCTGGAGGCCCCAGCAACAATGGCGGAGTTATTGAAAGTAGGTACAGTAAGGAGTCTAACAACACCAGGTTAAAGTCCAACAGGTTTATTTGGTAGCAAAAGCCACTTGCTTTCGGAGCGTGCTGCCCCTTCGTCAGGTAAGCAGCGCTCCGAAAGCTAGTGACTTTTGCTACCAAATAAACCTGTTGGACTTTAACCTGGCGTTGAGAGACTTCTTACTGTGTTTACCCCAGTCCAACGCCGGCATCTCCACATCAGGAGTTATTGAAATCCAGGCTGGAATTGGAGGCACTCCAAGACCTCAGAGCTCACAGGGCTGGAGGAGGTCACAGGGATAGGGAGGGATGCAGCCATGGAAGGATTTGAAAACAAAGGTGAGAATCTTAAAAACAATGGCCGGAATTCTCCCTCTCCGCCCGCCTCTGCAATTGTAGAGGGCGGGTTATAGACAATGTGAAGGCACATTGACAGTCGGACGGGAATTTCCGGCTTTTAGACCAGCGCAGCCGGGGAATTCCACACAATATTTTTAGCTGACTCCATCTGCTGCTTCCCATTGTGTGCCCATCGCTTGGCTTCCAGGTTCCTAATGAAGCAACAACTGGAGGAAGACAAGGTCACCCAGAGGAGAGGGAACTGGGCAAATTAAAAGTGTCAGCGGATCTTGGCAAATTAAAACTGGTTTTCTTCCTTTACAACAGTCAAGATCCAGCACATAATGTCTCTAATTCTGGCCAATTATGGTGTCAAGGTGGTTAGTATTGAATCTACCATTTCAGGAGATGCTGACTCCGAGTTTACTGACTGGCTTAAATCTCACACACACACAAAAAACAGGGTGACAATTTCATCTGAGGATCGCTGACGCACGAGGTTCTTCCTGAACCTGTTCTCTAGAAGACCAGCTCACGCCCCAGATGAACTCGCACCTTATCGATAATCTTCAGGATGGCACTGTAGTTGTTGAAGAAATTGGTGTAGTGTGTCAGTCTGGTGCTGAATTTGATGAAGATGTCTCCCAGGCACTGCGACGGACCCCACTCACCGAGACGTGCTTTCAGGTCCCTCAATAAATCCCTACAACAATCAACACTGTTATTGGAGTGGGAAAGGCAATGTGGCTAATAGGTCACACATCAGCAGGGATTGGAGGCTGACATCAAATCGAGGGGATCAGATCATTTATAATTAGAATAATGAATATCTAGAATGAGTTACAGGCTAGAATCTAATACAGGAGCTTTGATGGTTTATATATAGAATAATGGAAATCTCGGAGTGAGTTACAGATTGGAATAATGGAGAGGCTCGGGTGGTTTATATATAGAACAACAGATACCCGGGAGTGAGTTACAGACTGGAATCTAATCGAGGGGTTCGGGGTGGTTTATATATAGAACAACAGATACCCGGGAGTGAGTTACAGACTGGAATCTAATCGAGGGGTTCGGGATGGTTTATATATAGAATAACAGATACCTGGGAGTGAGTTACAGACTGGAATAATGGAGAGGCTCAGGTGGTTTATATATAGAACAACAGATACCCGGGAGTGAGTTACAGACTGGAATCTAATTGAGGGGTTCGGGGTGGTTCATGTATAGAATAACAGATACCCGGGAGTGAGTTACAGACTGGAATCTAATCGAGGGGTTCGGGATGGTTTATATATAAACAGATACTCGGGAGTGAGTTACAGACTGGAATCTAATCGAGGGGTTCGGGGTGGTTTATATATAGAATAACAGATACCCGGGAGTGAGTTACAGACTGGAATCTAATCGAGGGGTTCGGGGTGGTTTATATATAGAATAACAGATACCCGGGAGTGAGTTACAGGCTGGAATCTAATCGAGGTGTCTGGGGAGGTTTATATATAGAATAACAGATACCCGAGAGTGAGTTACAGACTGGAATCTAATCGAGGGGTTTGGGTGGTTTATATGTAGAATAACAGATACCCAGGAGTGAGTTACGGACTGGAATCTAATCGAGGGGCTCTGGTGGTTTATATATAGAATAACAGATACCCAGGAGTGAGTCACAGACTGGAATCTAATCGAGGGGTTTGGGGTGGTTTATATATAGAATAACAGATACCCAGGAGTGAGTTACAGACTAGTATCTAATCAAGGAGTTCTGGGGGGTTTGTTTATAGAATGGTCCAGAAGGTGAGATGATGCATTTGGTTGATGTATCTTGTCAGAACTCTAAATCCCCTCCTCCCCATTCTCTGTCCTTTGTAACATGCTGAGTTTGCGAAACCTGTGGCGTTCCAGGATGGACAGGATGTCAGAAAAGATGAGGTGGATGTTGGCCGTGCTCACGATTGCCCGGTTGGAGGCCAGCGCTGCTCTGAGTGGAGCCCAGTAAACGTCCTTCACAATCTCTAGGGTCTGCATGTAACTGTGCTCGCTGGACAAGATCTCTCTGGCCAACTGTGTCCGTCTCTCCACAAATCCGCCACCTGGCCATCCGTTCTAGAAAAGAGCCGGAAAGGTCAAAGGCTAAGTGACCAGTGGGAAATAAAGGCATATTTTAAAAAATTAACTCTGTGAATATACTGCCCATCCCTAATTGCCCTGGATAAGGTGATGAGTGGCTGCGTAGCTGCAGTCTGTGTGGTTAAAGCTTACCCACGGTGATGTACACAACCATTTGCTGTGGGGTTTCGATCCAGTCACAATGCAGGAACAGCAATAGATGTCCAGTTTGGGATGGGCGTTACTGTAAGGGGAATCTCCAGGGGGTCTGATCTCCCATGCACCTGCTGCCCTTTCCTCCCAGGTGGTAGAGGCTACAGGTGTGGGAGGTGCTGTTGAAGAAGTCTTGGCAATTTACTGCAGTGAATTCTGGAGCTGGTCCACACTGCACTACTGATGGAGGGAGTGAATGTGTAAGTTGCTGATTGGGGAAGGGATTCGCTCAGTTGGCTGGTGGTTCACAATAACACAAAGAGCACGGGGTATGATTCCTGTTCCAGCTCAGGGAGACTGGCAGCCTGCCTTCTGCCCCATTGTAACAATCAGGGGATAAAGATTGAGGGTGCTGCTCCGAGAAGGGAAGGAGGCCTCTGGCTGCTTTGTGTTGGATGGTGTTGAGCTTCTTGAGTGCGACAAACATCCAGGCAAATGACTTGGTATCTAAAAGTCAAAGGTTGTGCCCAGTATGGGGCTAAACCTGGGGTCGCTGCTCTAGCACAGGGTCAGGGGGTGGCCTTTGACAGTGACAATTCCCCCCCCCCCCCCACACCCTCTCCCGCCACCCCCCGCGCCCCCCCCCCCCCCCCCCCCAGCCAGGAGGACTCAGCCCTGGAAGAAGAGCCACAAAAATCTCAACATTTCTTCTGATGCAGAATTATGGGATGGTAAGAACTTTGGAAACCATGACAACCCAATCAGCTCATCAAACTCCCAGCTTCCCCAGTCTATGGTTAATCTACTCTGTCACCTAGTATTGTGTATTTGATATACCTCAGAAACTAATTCCATTGCTGCGTAACTCCGTGTCTATATCAGGTCTTAGTCACAGCTTAATGTCTGTTCCATGTTTCTCTCTCTGCCTTGTGCTCTTTGCAGCTTTGTTTACTTTTCTCTGATTCCACATCCAGGCTTAACCAATCAAGCACAGTGTGCATCAATACTAAAAAGACTCACATAATCAAACACAGAACAATTGAACTACATAGTTCAGCCCTTAACCTATCCACTCTCTCTCACACTCATTCTCACACACATTCTCACACCCATTCACATACCAATTCTCACACTCATTCACACACCCATTCTCACACTCATTCTCACGCGCATTCTCACACTCAATCACACACTCATTCTCACACTCATTCTCATACCCATTCTCATACCCATTCTCTCACTCATTCTCACATCCATTCTCACACTCATTCACACACCCATTCTCACACTCATTCTCACACGCATTCTCACACTCGTTCTCACACCCGTTCTCACACCCGTTCTCACATCCGTTCTCACACCCGTTCTCACATCCGTTCTCACACTCGTTCTCACACTCGTTCTCACACCCATTCTCACTCATTCTCACATCCATTCTCACGCTCATTCACACACCCATTCCCACACCCATTCCCACGCTCATTCCCACACCCATTCTCACACCCATTCTCACACCCATTCTCACACCCATTCTCACACCCATTCTCACACTCATTCTCACACTCATTCTCACACTCATTCTCACGCCCTTTCACGCACTCATTCTCACATCCATTCTTAGACTCATTCTCAAACCATTCTCACACCCATTCTCACACTCATTCTCACACCCTTTCACGCACTCATTCTCACATCCATTCTTAGACTCATTCTCAAACCATTCTCACACCCATTCTCACACCCATTCTCACACCCATTCTCACACCCATTCTCAAATTCATTCTCACACCAATTCTCACACCAATTCTCACACCAATTCTCACACCCAGTCTCACACCCAGTCTCACACCCAGTCTCACACCCAGTCTCACACCCAGTCTCACACTCAGTCTCACACTCATTATCATGAACCTCAGTCCAGGCACTCACCAAGTGGATCGACTCCTGGACAGTCTCCTCGTGTCCATGAGAGTCTGGTTCCCGGCTTCCGGCTTCTCCCACATCACCTTCCTGCAGGGAAAGAGAATGGGGAGAAAGTCCACATGGATGAGAGATGGGGCTTGGTGGGCGAGGAGGTGGAACCTCAACTCCTGTCCTGAAGATTTGCACAGGATGCGGGTCGATTGGGGAACCAGGAGACTTTAGCCCACAGCAGAGTGGTCGCTCTTCATGTTGGAGTTCAGCAGCGAGTGTTAGTCTGACCAACTGTGGGGGGAATCACTGCTGAATCCAATCAGATTCCCACTTGCCTGTGGTGGGGTGAAGGTGGGCTAGGCGTGCCTGGATTGTTATAAAAGGGGATTATAATTAGGAAACATGGCAGCCAGTTTGCACACAGCAAGATCCCACAAACAGCAATGTGTTTATCTGTCCTGGTGATGTTGGTTGAGGAATAACTAAGACACCGGACATAGCGCCCATCAAAACTGTACCATAGGATCTCCCACATTCACCTGAGAGAATAGATGGTTTAACATCTCACCCAACAGGTCACACCTTTGACAGTGCTGCACTCGCTCTGTACCACACTGCGAGGACAACTTAGATTTTATGGTCAGGTTTCTGGAGTGGGACTCAGAGGTGAGAGTGACCTCCGCAGAGACACACCTGACACCCAGTGTTGCCCTGAAAATGTCTTCCCAATCGGGAACTCCTCCAGAAGTCTGAGATCCAGCTGGGAATATTTCTGGTCTCCGCAGGACCCAGTAGCCGTGGGGTATGTTCTAGACTTGGTGAGTAATGTAGCCGCTAAGATCTCTTTATTGTTCTTCTCCTGTTGGTCAATGTTTCCTGAACTGGAACTCCGTGACTCCAGTTTTACAAATTCCCATCAAAAATCCCTTTCCAAAAGAAATCGGATAAATCCTTGCAGGTGAAAAATGATAAGACAAAAAAATTGCAGGACTATGGGGAAAAGAGCGTGGAACAATTGAATAGGTCTTTCAAAGAGCCAGCACAGACAATAATGGGCCAAATGGCCTCCTTTTGTGGTGTAGGATTCCGAGATTCAACAATTAAAGAAAGGAAAACAGAAAATGCTGGAAAATCTCAGCAGGTTGGACAGCATCTGTGGAGAGAGAACAGAGCCAACGTTTCGAGTCTGAATGGATATATCAGCCATGATTGAATGGCAAAGCAGACTCGATGGGCCGAGTGGCCTAATTCTGCTCCTATGTCTTATGGTCTGATGAATCATCCTGACATTGGCTCTATTCTCTCTCCACAGATGCTGCCAGACCTGCTGAGTTTTCCAGCATCTTCTGTCTTTGTTTCTGATTCCAGCTTCCGCAATAATTTTGCTTGAAGATTAAAGAAAGGAATCAGGTGACTGCACCTTGACCAGGTCAATCCCTCCGCCACCTTGTGTCAGAAACGTTTCAGCAGCTTTTAACGACTTGCTCCTCCCAGATCGGCTGTGAAGGAAGTTAGCGAGAAACTCCAAAGGCTTCTCCTGAAATATAAAGAGAAAGTTCACATTGCTTCATCCCGGGTGAGCACAAGGCAGAATCTGAATTGGAGCAGGTCTTGTATTGGAATAAGCTTCAAATATTTGGCTCCAATGAAGGGATTGCAAAATTGGAAAAGCTTCTTTAGTTGCAACAACTACTAGAATTTTTATAGCACCCTACATATAGTTAAACACCCTTTAAAAACTTATCAGTGAGTCTCTTTGCACATCATTCAGGCAGCGCATTCCAGACTATAATAAGTCACTGCTCAAAAACAAAACTGCTTCTCAGTTCCCTCTCATAGAGTCATAGAGGTTTACAGCATGGAAACAGACCCTTCGGCCCAACTTGTCCATGCCGCCCTTTTTTTTAAACCCCTAAACTAGTCCCAATTGCCGCATTTGACCCATATCTCTGTACCCATCTTACCCATGTAACTGTCTAAATGCTTTTTAAAAGACAAAATTGTACCCGCCTCTACTACTACCCGCTTGTTCCAGACACTCACCACTCCCTGTATGAAAAAATTGCCCTTCTGGACTCATTTGTATCTCTCCTCTCGCACCTTAAACCTATACCCTCTAGTTTTAGACTCCCCTACCTTTGGAGTCTAAAACTACCTTTTGCCAATGATTTCAAATCTCTGCCCTCTGGTTACCAACCCTCTGGCCAACACAAACTATTCTGTCAATAAGACATGAACAGCTGTGTAAATCAGACTTTATTCTCTTTATTTGCTTCTTTTGAAATTACTTACTGCTGAACCCAACAAGATGGCTGTTACCAGTCACATGACTACAGCATTGGCCCTTTGTTCTGGAAACTACCAATAGGAATTACAAGTATACAAGAGTCTTCATCTCATCATCAGCGAATCTCACATCTAACTGTAAGGTCATTCTAATCACGGAACCAGGGGACTTGCAGATTCCTGCAGAATTGTTAACAGACCCATCTCACACCTGGGACTGTCCAGGTCCACTTCAAAAGTGAGAATGGACAGCATTTGCATATTGTTAAGCTTGGGCGGCATGGTGGCACAGTGGTTAGCGCTGCTGCCTCACAGCGCCAGGGACCTGGGTTCGATTCTCGGCTTGGGTCACTGTCTGTGCAGGGTCTGCACGTTCTCCCTGTGTGGGTTTCATCCAGGGACTCCGGTTTCCTCCCACAGTCCAAAGATGTGCTGGTTAGGTGCATTGGCTGTGTTAAACTTTCCCTCAGTGTACCCGAACAGGTGCCGGAGCGTGGTGACTAGGGGATTTTCACAGTAACTTCATTGCAGTGTTAATGTAAGCCTACTTGTGACACTAATAAATAAACTTTAACTTTAAGAAAACTTTCACTTCTTCAGTAGAGTCAGAGGGTCTTTTTAGACAAGATCTTCAATATGGATGAAGATCTTGTCTAAAAAGCTCTTTCAAAAGCCAATGGCCAGGACATTATCAGTCCTGAAACCAAAGCCAGTTTCAGTCGTGAGATAAACATCTCTTTTGAAATCATTGTGGAGAAGAAAGGTCACCTAACTCGAGTGATCTCCACATTCCTTTGAGAATTAAAACACCCTCAATCTGCTGAATTAACAGCTAACTGAGGAGACCAAGCAGCTGGTCGCCATGTTCCAACACCTTGGAGCCTGTTTGATTTATAAAGTCTCTGATCGTCGCTTGTCAAGCAATCTAGGCACAGAAACCCCATCATGCTGCATTGTCAGTCATTTTGTGGATTTTAGTGTTGCTGTCTCTAACCTGTCTCTAAATAATGACTCTATTTTTAAAAATTTACATGGGTAAGATGGGTACAGAGGGATATGGGCCAAATGCGGGCAATTGGGACTAGCTTAGTGGCTTAAAAAAAAGGCCGGCATGGACAAGTTGGGCAATGCTGTAAACCTCTATGACTCTAATCACACAGTTTAAAAATCACATAAGCTACAAGGCTATGAGAAAACCACAGGTGTTGATTAGAACAGACCCAGATAAGAATCAAAGATCATCCAATTGAACAATGTGCAGCCGCAGCTCATGTTTGCCCATTAGAACAAGGAACAATGGAAAGGAAGGTCGATATACCATTGGTCCAGACAATTAGCCCTCATTGCTTGGCGATATTATAATTAGGAAGATGTGCACAAGTTATAATTGGACAACTATACCCTTACACATGCATGATGTAAACCTAATCGATAGTTGTGAGTGGATATAGATATAATTTCTGTACAAAAGTAAATCTTTGATTGGTATATACTAGTTTCTTGTCACTAGATCTTAACTATAAATGACAGTTTAATTCCTGGATTGAAGCTTTTTCCTGGTGAACCACTAGTTGGAGCACTGGGGCTAGCCCATACTACAGTTTGTAATAAAGGCTTTGTCTGAAACGCCAAGAGCCTTCGCCTGGTTTTCTCGAGAGTGATGGTCACTATAGCCGAATAGCTGTATTTTTCTTCCTAACACTCCCTTACTATGACTGTGAGTGCGTGTGTGCGCGCACGTGTGTGTGCGCGTGCATGCGTGTGTTTGTGTATGTGTGCGTGTGTGTGTGCACGTGTGTGCGCGCATGCGTGCGTGTGTTTGTGTATGTGTGTATGTGTGCGTATGTGTTTGTGTGTGCATGTGTGTGTGTGCGTGCATGCATGCGTGTGTATGTGTGCGTGTGTTTGTGTGTGCATGTGTGTGTGTGTGTGTGTGAATGTGAAATAAACTAACCTTCTAAGTTAATCATGGCACGAGTTTTCTGTGTGTTAATTATAAAATTGGATCACACAAACTGAGGGTTTGGGGAAAGGCTTCACAACCTACTTTAAAGATAATTCAAAAATGCCTCTGCCTACAGACAGACGGGGAGAGGTTAAAATAATTCAGTTTGTCTCTCTCTTCCCCGAGCAAAACAGCTTCTCCTTTTTTACTCTGTCAAAACCTATCATCATTTTGAATCCCCCTTTATCCTTCTCTATTTCCAAGAGAACAGCTCTAGTTTCTCCCAGTAACTGAATGGCCTTGTCCCTGATACCATCCCAATCTTTAACAGTCTCTGAGGGAAGATAATGTTGCTCCTGAATGATATTTACCCGTTTTTCCCCCGTCATAGCGACCAATCCTTCGGTTAAAGCTTGAGCAATTTCCTGATTCTGTGGGATTTTGGTTCCACTCATTGAGTCAAACATTAGCTGCCCTACAGGGGAATAAAGGGCACACATCACAGTGCACAGCAAGACTGGCTCGGACCTGTGTCACCCACACTGATATAATTGGCTCTTTAAGTAACTCCAGTTTCAGAGATCACTGAAATACCCTGAGGGAAAGGAGATTAAAGGGAAATAAGAACTGAGTGAGAGAGAGAGAGAAGGGAGGAAAGATTAAAAAACAAAAGCATATCCGGACAGCAAAAGGAGGAAGGAAATAACAGCTTTAAAAAATCAAGCAGGTGTGGGAATGAGGAATAACAAGGGTGGAAGAGAGGGGGAGTAGCAGAAAGGTGGAAGAAAAGGAAAAAGAAGGTAGAGAGTATAGATGGATGGATGGATGGTAGGAGGGATAGACAGAGGGGTAGATGGGTGGACAGAGAGCAGAAGGGATGGATGGATCATTGGATGGAGGGGAGGGATGGAAGGACAGAGTGATGGATGGAGGAAGGGATGAATGGACAGAGGGATGGATGGACGGAGGGATGGATGGAGGAAGGGATGGATGGGCAGATGGTAGGAAGGATGGACAGAGAGACAGAGGGATGGATGGACGGATGGTTAGAGGGATGGACTGACAGACAGAGATATGAATGGACAGATGGAGGGAGGGATGGATCTACGGACGGATGGATGGAGGAAGGGATGGATGGATGGCGACAGACAGATGGATGACCATTATGGTGGCAGGTGCCAAGTTGTGATGATGATATAAACAAAACAAGTTAGCAGAATTAAGAATGTAATTATAGACAATCATTAAACTCAAATAAATATTAAAAAGATTGCGCAATTATGAAATTTTGACTGTATAAATAATTACAATACATCGCAAAATGCAGCCCTCCTTAATTTATATAATAAAAATGAAAGGTTAGTATTTTGAATTGAAGTCCATAGATTAATATGCTGTCACATTGAGTTCATTCAATCCTCAATCATTTACATCATATTGATGAGTTTGCTAAAATAGAGAGTTGAGTTGTTTCACAGACTATTTCTGTCTTATTTGCAAACGTTGTCTTTTCTCAATAATTCCCTTGCACATTTATGTTTGTGTGGCTGTGGCGATTGGAGGTAGGTTTAAGAATTTTCTAGACAGTGATATTCCCACCCTTCAGCAATGGAAACCTCCCCCTCCCCCCCACCTCCCCCGGAGAAAAGGATGAAGTGAAGAAGAAGAAAGCAAAGGGGAAGGAAAGAGAAAGATTTACTGAGCAGGAAACCTCAACATTAATCTTCCACATTCATTTCGATAATACCTTTTAGAGCTCCACTGGATTTTGAACAGAGAATTCCAGGATTTGGGAAGGGAAACAGCCCACTGGTTACATTCTAGAGAAGCTGGTGGGATTCGCCCTGGGAAGACCACGGTAGCTAAAAAAAAAACTTCTGGCAACTGTACAAGGATCGAGTTTTTAAATATTTAGCACAGAACAAGGGATAAAATATTTATTAATGATCTGGATGAGGGTATAGTTGGGTGGATTAGCAAATTTGCTGATGACACCAAAGTCGGTGGTGTGGTAGACAGTGAGGAAGGGTGTCGTAGTTTGCAGGAAGACTTAGACAGGTTGCAAAGTTGGGCCGAGAGGTGGCGGATGGAGTTTAATGCGGAGAAGTGTGAGGTAATTCACTTTGGTAGGAATAACAGATGTGTTGAGTATAGGGCTAACGGGAGGACTTTGAATAGTGTGGAGGAGCAGAGGGATCTAGGTGTATGTGTGCATAGATCCCTGAAAGTTGGGAATCAAGTAGATAAGGTTGTTAAGAAGGCATATGGTGTCTTGGCGTTTATTGGTAGGGGGATTGAATTTAGGAGTCGTAGCGTTATGTTGCAACTGTACACAACTCTGGTGCGGCCGCACTTGGAGTACTGTGTGCAGTTCTGGTCCCCACATTACAGGAAGGATGTGGAGGCTTTGGAGAGGGTGCAGAGGAGGTTTACCAGGATGTTGCCTGGTATGGAGGGGAGATCCTATGAGGAGAGGCTGAGGGATTTGGGATTGTTTTCGCTGGAAAGGCGGCGGCTAAGAGGGGATCTTATTGAAACATATAAGATGATTAGAGGTTTAGATAGGGTGGATAGTGATAGCCTTTTTCCTCTGATGGAGAAATCCAGCACGAGGGGGCATGGCTTTAAATTGAGGGAGGGTAGTTATAGAACCGATGTCAGGGGTAGGTTCTTTACCCAGAGGGTGGTGAGGGATTGGAATGCCCTGCCAGCATCAGTAGTAAATGCGCCTAGTTTGGGGGCGTTTAAGAGATCCGTAGATAGGTTCATGGACGAAAAGAAATTGGTTTAGGTTGGAGGGTCACAGTTTTTTTTTAACTGGTCGGTGCAACATCGTGGGCCGAAGGGCCTGTTCTGCGCTGTAATGTTCTATGTTCTATGTTCTATGTTCTAAAATGTGATTTAAATCCTACCGATCATCCTCGCACAGACGTCTCCCTGCAATTGCTTGAAATGCAGCCTCATCTGTTTGCGGACATTTCTTAGAACCTCCTCCTGTGCGTGTGCCAACCTGCTCCATTCCTGCAGCTTCTCCACATTGAAGTATATAGCTGGGGGAGCAGGATCCTTCCTATTCCACAGCCATTCACTGAGGACTAACAGCAAACACTCCAATTTACTGCGAGAGGAAGTGGGGGATTATTACACCTGTAAACAGTCGCTAATGAGTACCCAGGTATCCTGACATGTGCCAAGCCTCGTTCCCCATCACCCTTGGTCTACATTTGTGCTCGAAGCCCGATTATCTCTCTCTCTTACCAACCTCATCCTTCTTTTTCTAATTCCTCATAGGCCTCGTCCTTCCCTCGTTCTATAATCTCCTCCATCCTTACAACCCTCTGAGATATCCACGCTCATCCGATTCCAGCCTCTTGCTCACTCCCGAGTTTAATCGCTCCACCATTGGTGGCCATGCCTTTGACTGCCTGGGCCCCAAGCTCTGGAATTCCCTCCCTAAACCTCTCCGGCTCACCACTTCCTCAACCACTTTGAAACCTACCCTTCTGACCAAGCGTTCAGTTACCAGCCTAATGGCCGGGGTTTTCCGGCACCTTCTACGGTATGTTTTCCGATGGAGGTGCCTTGCCTTTGGCCACTGGCAGGATCCTCCAGTCCTGCTGGTCTACGGTGTTTTGTATGGCTCACCCATCCTGCCACCGGGGAACCCGCCATGGTGAGGTCACCTTTGGCGGAACCTGAAGATCCCAGCTGTGGGAATGGCAGGAAAATCCCACATTGTGCAGTCATCAGTGAACATCTCCACCTCCGCCCTTATGATGGAAGGAAGGTCATTGATGAAGCAGCTGAAGATGGTTGGGTCTCGGACCCTATCCTGAGAGACCCCTTCAGAGAAGTCCTGGAGCTGAAATGATTGACCTCCAACCACCACAACCATCTATTTGTGCCGGGTATGGCTCTAACCAATAGTGGGTTTTGTCCCTAATTCCCATTGAACCCAGATTTGTAAGGCGTCAAGTTGCCATACTCGGTCAAATGCTGCCTTGATGTCAAGGACAATCCGTCTCACCTCACCTCTGGAGTTCAGCTTTTTTGTCCATTTTTGAACCAAGGCTATAATGAGGTCAGGAGCGACCCAAGCGGAACCCAAACTGAGCATCAGTGAGCAGGTTGTTGCGGAGTGAGTGGCACTTCATAGATCATAGAAACCCTACAGTACAGAAAGAGGCCATTCGGCCCATCGAGTCTGCACCGACCACAATCCCACCCAGGCCCTACCCCCATTACCCTACATATTTTACCCACTAATCCCTCTAATTTACGCATCCTAGGACACTAAGGGGCAATTTTAGCATGGCCAATCAACCTAACCCACACATCTTTGGACTGTGGGAGGAAACCGGAGCACCCGGAGGAAACCCACGCAGACACGAGGAGAATGTGCAAACTCCACACAGACAGTGACCCAAGCCCGGGAATCGAACCCAGGTCCCTGGAGCTGTGAAGCAGCAGTGCTAACCACTGTGCTACCGTGTCGCACTTGATAGCGCTGGTGTCCCTTCCATCACTTACTGATGATCGAGAGTAGAAATATGGGGAGGTAATTGGCTGGGTTGGATTTGTTCTATTTTTTGTGACATACCTGAGCTATTTTCCACATTGCTGGGTAAATGCCAGTGTTGTAGTTGTACTGGAAGAGCTTGGCTCGGGGAGCGGCAAGTTCTGGAGCACAAGCCTTCAGTACCATTGCCGGAATGTTATCAGGGCCCATTGCCTTTGCAGTATCCAGTGTCTCCAACCGTTTCTTGACATGATGCAGAGTGAAGCAAATTTGCTGAACACCGGCATCTGGGGACCTCCAGAGAAGGCCGGGTGCATCATCCACGCTGCACTTGAAAATGAAAATCTCCTGGCGGCTTGAGGTGTCTGTTTCCCTTATACACCTATGACTGTGTGGCCAAATTCCCCTCCAACTCCATTTTCAAGTTTGCTGATGACACCACCGTAGTGGGTCAGATCTCAAACAATGATGAGACAGAGTACAGGAATGAGATCAAGAATCTGGTGAATTGGTGCGGCAACAATAATCTCTCCCTCAATGTCAACAAAACGAAGGAGATAGTCATCGACTTCAGGAAGCGTAGTGGAGAACATGCCCCTGTCTACATCAATGGGGACGAAGTAGAAATGGTTGAGAACTTCAAGTTTTTAGGTGTCTAGATCACCAACAACCTGTCCTGGTCCCCCCATGCCGACACTATAGTTGAGAAAGCCCCACCAATGCCTCTACTTTCTCAGAAGACTCAGGAAATTCAGCATGTCAGCTACGACTCTCACCAATTTTACACATGCACCATAGAAAGCATTCTTTTTGGTTGTATCACAGCTTGGTATGGCTCTTACTCTGGCCAAGACCGCAAGAAACTACAAAAGGTCGTGAATGTAGCCCAATCCATCATTCAAACCAGCCTCCCATCCATTGTCTCTGTCTACACTTCCCGTTGCCTCAGCAAAGGAACCAGCATAATCAAGGACCCCACGCACCCCGGACATTCTCTCTTCCACCTTCTTCCGTTGGGAAAAAGATACAAAAGTCTGAGATCACGTACCAATCGACTCAAGAACAGCTTCTTCCTTGCAGCTGTCAGACTTTTGAATGGACCTATCTCGCATTAAGCTGATCTTTCTCTACACCCTAGCTATGACTGTAACACTGTATTCTGTACCCTCTACTTTCCTTCTCTATGAACGGTATGTTTTGTCTGTATAGCGCGCAAGAAACAATACTTTTCACTGTATGTTACATGTGACAATAAATCAAATCCAATATTGAATGCCGAGATTGAGCTGCCAACCTCCATCACTGAGTTTACAAGTGTTTAGCACAGGCGGCTTTGCACAGAATGCATCAGACTGAAACTCAGAGGCACAGTGGCTTTGACCAGGCCATTGCTGGATTGATAAGATGGGACCTCAAAGCTGCATGTGGTTACACTGCAGGCCTGGGGGAGGGGGAGAGTGGGGATGTGGGTGTGGGGTAGCGAGGAAGAGGTGGGCGAGCAGGGAGGAGGTGGGAGAATGGGGGGGGAGGTGGGAGAATGGGGAGCGGGTGGGAGAATGGGGAGGGGAGGGGGTGGGAGAATGGGGAAAGGGTGGGAGAACGGGGGGAGGTGGGACAGCGGGGAGGAGGTGGGAAAGCGGGGAGGAGGTGGGAGAGTGGGAAGGAGGTGGGAGAGCGGGGAGGAGGTGGGAGAGTGGGGAGGGGGTGGGAGAGTGGGGAGGGGGTGGGAGAATGGGGAGGGGGTTGGAGAACGGGGAGACGGTGGGAGAATGGGGAGGGGGTGGGAGAATGGGGAGGGGGTGGGAGAATGGGGGGGAGAATGGGGGGGAGGTTGGAGAATGGGGGGGAGGTGGGAGAATGAGGGGAAGGTGGGAGAATGGGGGGGGAGAATGGGGGGGAGGTGGGAGAATGGGGGGGAGGTGGGAGAATGGGGGGAAGAATGGAGGTTGGGAGAATGGGAAGGGGGTGGGAGAACGGGGAGGCGGTGGGAAAGTGAGGACATGATGAGAAAGTGGAACCTAGTTAATGACGTACAATACTTTCTATAATATTGGTTGGTTAATCAGTCTGCCCGGGCTGAGATATTGCTAATTGGGAACGAACTGCAGCAATCTGTCCTTCGCAGGGGTGTAGACACAATATACTCACTGTGCTGGTACCATCCAGTCACTATACCAGTGGGTGAGCTGTAGTACATGGCAGTCAGTGCGGAGAGTTGTGAAAGAAGTTCCATCCCTGTCTCTGGCCACACAGAAAGATGGGTTAGATTCAGAGATAAATGGTTCCGAGATTTTACAGATAGGGGAAGGTTGTCAGGACCATCAAGCCTCTCACTCCCTCGCTCTCTCTCTCTCTCTGGCAGATACAAATCCTCCCTCCCTACCTGCTTCCCATTCCCCTTCATCCTTTCTCTCTCTTCAGAGATGTATCCCAATTTTTAAAAATTAATTGATGGGATATGGATGCCGCTGGCTGGACCAGCATTTATTACCCCTCCCTAATTGCCTTGAGAAGGTGATGGTGAGCTGCCTTCTTGAACCATGTGGTGTAGGTACATCCACAGCGCTGTTAGGGAGAGAGTTCCAGGATTTTAACCCAGTGACGGTGAAGGAACGGTGATATATTTCCAAATGAGGACTAGTAGATATGGTGGTAAAGAAGCGTAAGGAATGCCTTCTATTATTGGGCGAGATATTGAATACAGAAGCAGGGATGTAATGCTGGAACTGTGTAGAACGCTGGTTCGACCACAGCTGGAGTTTTGTGTACAGTTCTGGTCACCACATTAAATGACATAAAGGGCGGGGTTTTGCGGCCTCGCTTGAGCAAGACCGAAAATTCCCACCCGAGGTCAATGGACATTTCCGTTGTCCGCCCCTCGCCCGCTCCGATTCCGTGGTGGGCGGGGCGATAGAATTCCGATGAATTACTCTGGAGAGAAATCAGAAGTGATTGACAAGAATGTTCCCAGAGCTGAAAGTTGCAGCTATGAGGAAGGATTGGATAGGCTGGGGTTATTCTTCTTAGAGCAGAGGAGGCTGAGGGGTGAATTGATTGAGATATTCAAAATTATGAGGGACGTAGATAGGGTAGACAGTGTTCCCCTAGCAGAGAGGTCAGTTACCTCGGGGGGGAGGGATATAAGCAGGTGATTTTGCACCTGCATCCAACGTGGGTACAAAATATCGCAAGAGATTCTCGCCAGTGGGATCTTGTTTTCCAATTTTCCCCAGAGAGAGAGACATGCCCTGGCACTGCCCCCTGCAACTCTTGCACTGCCCACTGGCACCCTGGCACTGCCCACCAGCAGTGCCAACTTGGCAGTGCCAACCAGTGGCAGACCCTCCGGGGCATTCCATTTGGGGGCTTTACCTTACGTGTAGTAGGGGAGGAATGCCCAGTGCTTGTTATAAGGGGTCCCACATCTATAGTTGGAGGGTAAGCTTTGTTTTAATGCAGAACGGGATGCCCTTTTTTAAAAGCGCCCAATCTCTGTGGAGCCAGGATTGCCGGCTCCATCAGGCCCCTCCCCAGCGGAAACCAGGCCCCCAGGTATTCTGTGCAGATTTCCAGCGAATCTGGAGAGAAAACTCAGCTGTGCTGCTGGAGAGATACACAGCCGGTTTCTCTCCCCAGCCAGCGCTCTGTGCACAGAGTGCAAAATTCCACCCAAGGTGATTGGTGGAAGGATTAGAGGCGATATCAGGAAACACTTTCTAACCCAGAGGCTGGTGGGTGTCTGGAATTTGCTGCCTGGATTGGTGATCGAGGCAGAAACCTTCAACTCCATTTAAAAAGCACCTGGATCTGCACCTGGCTGGAACCGCAAGGCCACGGAACAGGTACTGGAAGGTGGGATTCGAATTGGCTGCTGGATATTCAGCTGGTGCAGACAAGATGGGCTGAATGGCCTCTTTCCGTGCTGTAATTTTCTATGGTTCTAAGTCAGGGTTGTGTGTGGTTTGCAGTGATTCCCGTCCAAAGTTGGAGCAAGCTAAAATAGACCTCAAAATGAGGAGCATGTCAGCAGTTCATCTCTGACTGAGAAACGATGTATTCAGTGAGCGCGAAGACCGGAAAGAAACTTCTGCAACTACCTCCTAGCCCAGAGCAGACAGTACTGCTTCGAACCGGAAATTGTTTTGTATATATTCGCCTTAAACTCGTAAAGGTTAGAAACTAACCTGACCCAGCCAATGGGACAAAGATATCGATGTGGCCGCCATCTTCCTGTGACAGGACACAGCCACTCAGATTCTCCCAGAATCTTCTTCGCTTGGCTTCCGGAAGGTTCATTGAACTGATTTTACAGCCTGGCAGGAGGAGGGAAATGAGGAGAGATTAGGAGGAGAATCTGCTCCTGTCAGTAATGTTACTTTCCGCAATCCTGCAGAGTTGGCAGACCCCTGGTCTCCCGTCCCTTCCACATTGACTCTCGATGGAGGCCTCTGCTCCCTGTACTGATCAGGTCTCCAGGCAACCAGCAGAGGCCAGAGGCCTCCACCTGCCTGGAAACTTCCCCAGTGACAGGGAGCTTTGTGGATCTCACAGTGGCTGGACACTGTCCATGTTAACAGGCCTTCACAAGAACATATGGAACAGGAGCAAGTGGAAGCATTTTTTTATCCATGGGCATCGCTGGTGGCCAACATTGACTGTTCATCCCTCGTTACCCGACAGCAGTTGAGAGTCAACCACATTGCTGTGGCTCTGGAGTCACATGTTGGTCAGACCAGGTAAGGACGGCAGTTTTCTTTCCCTCAAGGACATTAGTGAACCAGATGGGTTTTTCCGACAATCGACAATAGTCTCATGGTCACCAGTAGATTCTTAATTCCAGATATTTTTTATTGAATTCAAATTCCACCAACTGCCGTGGCGGGATTCGAACCCAGGTCCCCAGAACATTAGCTGAGTTTCTGGATGAATAGTCCATCGCCTCCCTCGAGTCACTCATCTGATTGTGGCTTTAACTCCACTTTCCTGCCTGTCCCCCAAAACTCCTCCTCACCAATCCAAAGTCTGTCTAGCTCAGCTGTGAATATACTCAATGACCTGGCCTCCACTGCTCTCTGGGGGAGAGAATTCTAAAGACTAACCACCCACTGAGAGAAGAAATTCCTCCTAACTCCATCATAAATGGAAGACCCGTTATTTTTACATTGCGCCCCCTAGTTATAGCTTCCCCACTGGAGGAAACATCCTCTCAGCATCCACCCTGTCAAACCCTCTCAGAATCTGAAACGTTTTCACAAGATCTCCTTTCATTCTTCTGAACTCCAATGAGTACGGCCTAACCTGCTTAACCTCTCCTCATAAGACCACCACTTTGTCCCAGGAATCAGTCGCATAAACCTAGGGGCACATGGTGGCACAGTGGTTAGCACTGCTGCCTCACAGCGCCAGGGACCCCGGGTTCAATTCTGGCTTTGGAGTGTGGAGTTTGTGTGGAGTTTGCACATTCTCCCCATGTCTGTGTGGGTTTCCTCCGGGTGCTCCAGTTTCCTCCCACAGTCCAAAGATGTGTGGGTTAGGTGGATTGGCCATGCTAAATTGCCCCTTAGTGTCAGGGGGACTAGCAGGGTAAATAGGTGGGGTTACGGGGATAGGGCCTGGGTGGGATTGTTGTCAGTGCAGGCTCGATGGGCCGAATGGCCTCTTTCTGCACTGTAGGGATTCTATGATTCTCTGAACTGCCTCCAATGCAGGAATGTCCTTCCTGATCATCCTTTATCTGGATGGTAACAATGCCCTGAGCTAGGGCTCATTCAGCCGTTACTGTCTGATCATCCGAAGCACCCATTTCTACTTGCCTTGTACCATGTCGATCTCAGTTGGGTCACCCTCAGCGATGATTCCAATGCTCCTCGCTCTCCGGCCTCTCAGCACCTTTTCCAGGCGGTACAGGAGAGTGTCCAGCGTTGTCCCACTGTGCTCATACACCACGGATATCACGCCAACTTTCACACAATCCACAACCATCTGTAGGTGGAACATTCTCATTCACGTGAGGACTGCTCCTCCCCTCCCCAAACTGCATCGTACATGTTTAAGATGCTCAAACACCCCTTGCCCCCAAGTTTTTTTTAATGGGTCCTCCTTCCCCTGAATCAGAAGGTCGTGAACTCAAGCCCCAATCCAGGAGTTTGAGCCCATAATCCATGCTGAAATTCCAGTCCAGTCCTGAGGGAGCACCCAACTGCCAGAGGTGCCCTCGGGGGTGAATGGAAAACATCCCAAGGCAGCATTTCAAAGGAGAGTCTTTGTAAAGCTCTGCGTGGTTAGGCCACAACTGGAGTATTGTGTCCGGTTCTGGTCACCACACTTAGATCCTTGAGAAGGTGCAGAGAGAGATTGACCAGAACAATTCCAGGGATGAAGGATTTAACTACAGGGTTAGGTTGGGGAATCTGGGATTGTTTACCTTGGATCAAAGGAGATTTGATAATGGTGCATCAGATTGTGACAGGCTTAGATGGGAAGCTGTTCCCATTCACTCATGGCCAAAGGGCTGGAGGACACAGATTGTGGACAAGAGACGCAGGGGGTGGATGTGAGCAAAAGCTTTTATTCTGTAGTGAGTGGTAACAACTTGGAACTTGCTGCCTTTGGAAAGATGATGACTGATTTCAAAAGGAAATTGGATGGACATTTGAGGGAAATAAACTTGCAGAGATACGGGGAAAGAGCGGGAGGACTGACTGGATTGCTCTGCAGAGAGCTAGCATGGACTCAATCGGTTGAATGGCCTCCTTCTGTGTTGTAATGACTCTAACGCCAAGAGTATGGGAGAGCCCCACCTCTGCCACCATCCTAAAGAAACAGGAACAAAGAACAGTACAGCACAGAAACAGGCCCTTCAGCCCACCAAACCCGTACCGACACCTTTCTAAACTAAAGACCCTTTGCCTCTACGCAGTCCATATCCCTCTATTCCCGGACTATTCATGTACTTGTCAAGATGCCTCTTAAACATTGCGATTATATCTGCTTCTACCACCTCCTCCGGCAGCGCATTCCAGGCACTTACTCTGTGTAAAAAACTTGCCTCTCACATCTCCTTTAAACTTTCCCCCTTTTACCTTCAACCTATGTCCCCGAGTAATTGTGATGTGGAGATGCCGGCGTTGGACTGGAGTAAACACAGTAAGAAGTTTAACAAGTAATTGACATTTCCACCCTGGGAAAAGGTCAAACCTGGTCAATATTTATCACTCAAACAACATTGCTCTTTATGGGAGCTTACTGTGCACAAATTGGCTGCCACAAGTTCTACATACAACAGTTGGCTACCCATAAAAAAGTACTTCATTGGCTGGAAAGTGCTTTGGGAGTCATGAGGTTGTGGAAGGCAGGGTGTGAGTGCCTGCGTTTGAAATACTTTCATCTTCCTGATCTTGTGGCTCTTTGGGACTGCCTGAGTTTCTGACTCTCACTCACCAGTGCAATGACCGACCCCCATCCCGACCTCCGGAACAATTAACTACATTAAATTCCCAGTCACAAAATCCTCCTATCCCCATTCACCCATAACCATCGCCTGTTCTCCCTCAACCAACCCTAACACTCCCAGAATGTCCACAATTCAGGCAAAACTGTAGCCGTTACCTCCCAGGCGGGAATCCTGGACGATATGAGGATGACACAGGGTTGTTCAGAGCTGTTATTCGCTAATCGTGCTGCTTCGCTGTGATGTAACGCAGGGTAGGAGCCACCTCCAGACAGATTCTTCCTGCAATTCAATCGAGGAATTCTCATCAAGTCAACCCCTTCTGGACAGTGACATGGGAGTAACTTGTGTTCAGTTCTTGACACTGTCCCTCAGGAAGGATATAATGTAAAGTTTATTTATTAGTCACAAGTAGGCTTACATTAACACTGCAATGAAGTTACTGTGAAAATCCCCTAGTCGCCACACTTCGGCACCTGTTCGGGCAACACTGAGGGAGAATTTAGCATGGCCAACGCACCTAACCAAATATGGAGGCAGATTCACCAGAATGACACTGGGTCTATAAAGGGTCAAATTATGAAGGACTCCCAGGCTATGCTCCTCCACCATCACCCTCACGCCCATCTCCCCTTCCACTATCCCCAGTGGTGGGGATGGGAGGGTGGGGGGAGTGGGTAGTGGAGTCCAGAGCAAGGAGACACGACGTAAGATTAGAGCCAGGGGTAATGTCACAATGCACTTCCTCATGGAACTGGTGTGGGAGGGGGTAGGTGAGGGTTGGAGATGTGGAATTCTCCCCCTCCCCACAGAAACAATCTGTGGAGTCGGAGGGGAGTGGGGGAGGGGGGGGGGGGTCAATGGGTCAAAACTGAGATTGTTGGAATTTTGAACTTTGATAGCTAAGGGTATTGAGGGATACAAACTGAGGCGGCTAAACGAAGTTAAACTACAGGCCAGCCATGTTCCAATTGAACGACTGAACGGGCTTGAGGAGCTAAATGGCCTCCTCCTGTTCCTGGGCAATCAGATATTTCAGCCGAGGTTGGGGATGGAGTCTGGGAGCTTGTGGCTGGTGTAGCTCAGAGCTACCCCGAGATGAGGCTTTGGCAATTGGAAAGTCAATTTGAGGGTAAAGAATTTTTCAAAATATAACAATCCAATCGAATTTAAAAGAAAACCAAATTCCCGAGCAACAAACAACGACATTCCATTTGCCTTCCTAATCATTTGCTGTTCCTGCACACTAACGTCTTGTGACCACATTAAACTCCATCTGCCAAATGTTTGCCAACACTTAATTTATCGATGTCCCTTTGCAGACTCCTTACACCCTCTTCATAGCTCACTTTCCCAACCGGCTTCACTTCCTGGGTGAGTTTACCCTCTGACCTCATCCTCATTGTCACCTCTTCCTCTATGATGTTGTCACTCAGAGGTTGGAAGGCACTTCTGCTCCTAATTTACGCGTTCCTATGTATATTCAAATGAAAAAGCAGGAATTATAGACTCATAGAATGGTTACCGTACAGAAGGAGGCCATTCGGTCTGTCATGTCCGTGCTGGCTCTCCACAAGAACAACTCATCTAATTCCATTCTCTTATCTTTTTCCTATGACTCTGTAATCATCCAATTCCCTTTAGATCGAACCTGCCTCCACCACACGCTCAGGCAGCGCAGTCACATAGAGGGAACATGGGAACACGCACATGCACACACGCACATGCACTCACGGTGGCACAGTGGTTAGCACTGCTGCCTCACAGCGCCAGGGACCCAGGTTCGATTCCCGGCTTGGGTCTGTGTGGAGTTTGCACGTTCTCCCCATGTCTGTGTGGGTTTCCTCCGGGTGCTCCGGTTTCCTCCCACAGTCCAAAAGACGTGCTGGTTAGGTGCATTGGCCATGCTAAATTCTCCCTCAGTGTACCCGAACAGGCGCCGGAGTGTGGCGACTAGGGGGATTTTCACAGTAACTTCATTGCTGTGTTAATGTAAGCCTACCTGTGACACTAATAAAATAAACTTTAAACTTTAAACACAGACAACCTGAGGGCGACACGGTGGCACAGTGGCTAGCACTGCTGCGTAGGTTTCCTCCGGGTGCGCCGGTTTCCTCCCACAGTCCAAAGATGTGCGGGTTAGGTTGATTGGCCCTCATAAATTGCCCCTAGCGTCAGGGGGATTAGCAAGGGTAAATGCATGGGGTTACGGGAATAGGGCCTGGATGGGATTGTGGTTGGTGCAGACTCGATGGGTCGAATGGCCTTCTTCTGCAAGGATTCTATGGGATTCTAATGGTAACGGGAGTCGGTGAGGTGCAGCCCAACCTATAGGATTCCGGGGAAAGCCCACAGAGCCAGTCGATCTCTTGAGTGCCCTGTTACTGACCTGGAGTGTAACTCTCCGAGCGATCGCAGCACCCGCTGTTTCTCTAGCTTCCACACAGCCGAGGATTTGATCTCTTCCCTCAGGAGCTGGGAAAGGGCCACATTTGTCTGGAGTTTTTTACCCTGGAGTAAATCAACACAGGGGAACCTTGCTGTAAGCTCGACAATGACACATGAGTAGATGATGAAGATTTTACGAGTGCGCCAGCCACACTCAGTCTGAATTGTGGAATGGTTTGTGGTGTTACCATCAGCTGCAGTAAAGTGGTGCTCAGACCGGGGCCCTCCAGGCTTGTCTGCGATGCGTTGATGCGATGTCTCGGATCACGCTGTGCAGGATTCCCTTTCCCACTCAGCCAAGGGGGTCGTGACCTCAGTAATTCCTCTGAAACATTCACGGGGAAGAAGCAGAGAGTTACCAAGTGCTGCAACAACAACAACAACAACAAATGCATTGACATAGCACCTCCAACATGCTAAAACATCCCCAGGCACTTCACAGAAACAATCTTTCCAAATCTTTCCTGGGATGTGGGCATGGCTGGCAAGGCTAGCGTTTGGTGCCCATCCCTAATTGCCCCTGAACTGAGTCACTTACTCGGCCAGTTCAGAGGGCAGTTAATCGTCAACCATGTTGCTGTGGATCTGGAGCAATGATGGACAATCGAGGCCAGTGAGTGGGCCGCATGAGTGACCCTCCTTCATCTCAGCGGGCCACAAGATCGAAATCAGCCTTGTTCACTAACCATGAATAAGCTTAAACACATTTAATACATGCCTAATATTTCATAATTTGGGTTTTTTTAAAGTTTAATTATTTATATGTTCATCGCACTACCGTCAACTTCAAGTGGTTAAAAACACAAGATATATTGACACTTTGGACACAGAGGGAACGCTCAGCTCTCACAGTCGATGTTGTGAGCAATCAGCACGCACCTCACTTCACTTGTCCTGGTTTTACATGCGAATCGCTTCAGTCACACTGGTAGGAAAATAACTGCGCGGATGGAAATCAGTGGAATGTGGCAACTCTGCACATGGTCAAAGGTCAACAAAATGTGTCATGGGCCGCACTCAGGACCCAAATAGGCCGCATGTGGCAGGTTGCCCACCATTGATCAGGAGTCACATGTAGGCCAGACCGGATAAGGACGGCAGATTTCCTTCCCTAAAGGACATTATGGGATGGATTGGGAGTACATCCCAATCCATCACTCAAACCAGCCTCCCATCCATTGATTCTGTCTACACTTCCTGCTGGGCCCCGGCAAAGCAGCCAGCAAAATTAAGGACCCCACGCACCCCGGACATTCTCTCCTCCACCTTCTTCCATCGGGAAAAAGATACAAAAGTCTGAGGTCACGTACCAACCGACTCAAGGACAGCTTCTTCCCTGCTGCTGTCAGACTTTTGAATGGACCTACCTTGCATTAAGTTGATCTTTCTCCACACCCTAGCTATGACTGTAACACTACATTCTTCAATCTTTCCTTTCCTTCTCTATGAACGGTATGTTATGTCTGTATAGCGCACAAGAAACAATACTTTTCACTGTATGTTAATACACGTGACAATAATAAATCAAATCAAATACTTGTCCTGAATTGTTAACAACTGAGTACAAATGGCTACCCACTGAACCCACACTGGAAATCCACGTTCATTTATTATTTATTAGTCACAATTAAGGCTTACATTAACACTGCAATGAAGTTACTGTGAAATTCCCCTAGTCGCCACAGTCCTGCACCTGTTCAGGTCAATGTACCTAACCCACATGTCTTTCAGAATGTGGGAGGAAACCGGAGCTCCCGGAGGAAACCCATGCAGACACGGGGAGAACGTGCAAACTCTGCATAGACATTGACCCAAGCCGGGAATCGAACCCAGGTCCCTGGCGCTGTGAAGCAGCAGTGCTAACCACTGTGCCACCGTGTCAGCTGAGGGAGGAGTCAGCCTTGTCTGCGATGGCTACGGTGGTCAAATAGCTTGGCAGCACACATGGGTCTAATTTTGACTTTGGGCCGTTTTGTAAAATTGAGGTTATTGGATCAGCCTGCCATCGCTTTTTGTACAGATCTATCCACCTTTATTTCCAGCTTTCAACTAATAAAGATCTGTGGAAGTAAAGAGAGGCCCTTGAAATGCAAAAGCTCAGACAGATGTTAAAAATTCCAGATTCAGACCAGATGAAGAAGCGCTGGAAATCGCAAGAGCAAAAAGAACTCTCAAAAAGTGACAACGTTACAGAGATCTCTTCTCTGTATCTTCCCTTGGGCAGCACGGTGGCACAGTGGTTAGCACTGCTGCCTCACACTTCCAGGGACCCTGGTTCAATTCCAGCCTCAGGTCACTGTCTGTGCAGAGTCTGCACGTTCTCCCCGTGTCTGCATGGGTTTCTTCCGGGTGCTCCGGTTTCCTTCTACAATTCAAAGACGTGCAGGTTAGGTTGATTGGCCATGCTAGTGTCAGGGGGATTAACAGGGTGGTTATGGGGATAGGCTCTGGGTGGGATTGTTGTCAGTGGAGGCGCAATGGGCTGAATGACCTCTTTCTGAATTGTAGGGATTCTATGATTCTCGAGGTGAAAGTGTAGGACGGCAGGAAGAGGGGCCGACCTCAGCGAGGATGGGTGAAAGAAGTCGCAGAGTGTTTGCAGATGAGCTACAGTGGATGTGTGAGGATGGTGCAAGGTAGATGAGTGTGACATTCCATGACAGCAGATCTCCTGGACAAGCAACAGTTTACTATTGAGAGAGGTGTATAGCACGTGGCTGGTCCAATTTAGCAGATGAGACCCTCCTGGCCTCCTCACTGCCTTGGCTCGAACAGAGTGAGGTACAGGAGAGACGGAACTCCAACACAATTCCTTATGGAGGGGAAGGGAGAAGATCAGAGGCACCAACTGAGAAGGAAAGCAACGCAATGCCTCAGTTGTACTCACTCTTCTGTTGAGCCAGTTTGTCCTGGATCAGTCTCCTCAGAAACCTCTCGTTCCATCCCTCCTCCCTGTCCTCTGCGATCTCCTTGGGTTCTTCAAGCACTCCGTAGATTGTGGCAGTCTCTGTGGGTGTGAGGTAGTCCAGGCTACAGGCACAAGCCACGTAATGGCGTTTCCATGCACCATATTCATGATCTGGGGGCGTGTAGGGCAGGAACCAGCCGCGCCTCACACACTTGGGCATCCAAAGGCAGTCCTGTCAAAACACAATGAGATAAAGTCATAGAGTGATAGAGGTTTACAGCATGGAAACAGGCCCTTCGGCCCAACTTACCCAGGCTGCCCCTTTTTTTTAACCACTAAGCTAGTCCCAATTGCCCACATTTGGCCCATATCCCTCTATACCCATCTTACCCATGTAACTGTCTAAACGCTTTTTAGAAGACAAAATTGTTCCTGCCTCTACTACTGCCTCTGGCAGCTTGTTCCAGACACTCACCACCCTCTGTGTGAAAGAACTGCCCTTTGATGGGCTGAATGGTCTACTCCTGCTCCTAATTCTTGTGTTTGTTGACAGTGTTTAAATCTATCGGGAGAATCTGTGATCCCTCAACATCAGTGGAGGGGACAGGGTCATTGGCAGAGAAAATTGGACCTCTCTCTCCAACCACATTGTCTTCCATTCTCCCTCCTTCTAGTCACCTTTCACTGTGGGATGGAGACTACCATTAGCTTGACTCCATTTCCCACCCACTCCTCCCCCCCCCCTCCCCCTCTGTGGCATCAAAGAGCTTTGGGATGGTGCAGTTACTCTGGATTGGCACTGGGTTTTTTTTATTCATTCGTGGGACGTGGACGTTGCTGGCTGGCCAGCATTTATTGCCCATCCCTAGTTGCCTGAGGGCAGTTGAGAGTCAACCACATTGCTGTGGCTCTGGAGTCACATGTAGGCCAGACCAGGTAAGGACGGCAGATTTCCTTCCCTAAAGGACATTAGTGAACCAGATGGGTTTTTCTGACAATCGACAATGGTTTCATGGTCATCAGTAGATTCTTAATTCCAGATATGTTTTATTGAATTCAAATTCCACCATCAGCTGGGACCTGCGAACCCGGGTCCCCCAGAACATTAGCTGAGTTTCTGGATTAATAGTCTGGCAATAATTCCACTTGGACATCACCTGCCCATGAAATTTTGGAGCAAAGATAATGGACTGTATTTCCCGACTACCATTTCCAATATTATTCATAGAATCCTACAGTGCAGAAGGAGGCCATTCGGCCCATCAAGTCTGCACCGACCACAATCCCACCCAGGCCCTAATCCCGTAACCTCACCTATTTACCCTGTTAATCCCCCTGACACTAAGAGGCAATTTAGCATAGCCAATCAACCTAACCTGCACAGCTTTGGATTGTGGGAGGAAACCGGTGCACCCGGAGGAAACCCATGCAGACACGGGGAGAATGTGCAAACTCCACACAGACAGTGACCTGAGGTCGGAATTGAACCCGGGTCTCTGGCGCTGTGAGGCAGCAGTGCTACTCATTATTCTGAGATTCCTTTCTCAGAATAATTTCAACAAAACTGACAGATATCGCATTATTAAGATGGTCAGGAGAGTTTGGTTCCTATTTGGGACTTGGTGACCCTTCACCACAGGCTCCAGTGTGTGGTCACTGATAACGGGAGGGTGGAATCTCCTGTGTTAACTAACGATCATTTACAAATGAGCAGCAGAGTTTCCGGGAGCGCGGTCATTCTGAAAGTATCAGAGTGGAATAGCTGACCTGTTCGGTCAGGAACTTCCAGTGCCAACCGACTTGCGATACGGAGCACAACTCTCTGGGATTCAGGAACGAGAAGATGTAGAGCGACAGGAATCGTGGCAGGACGGTGGTGAAATCTAGACTGGTTTTCGGGATAGTCTCACTGAACCAATCCTGGATAAACCTGGGAGGACACAAACCCCCATTACCACTCAACAGAGAGAAACGGTAATATAGCATTAATGCAGTAACACCAGGAACCGGGGGAGGCTATTCAGCCCCTCAAACCTGTCCTGACACTTCAATAGCTCACGGTTGATCTGTGTTTTAACTCCACTGAGTTGTCCTGATTCCCTATCCTTCCCCCCACACCCCGCCCCGCCCCCCAATTCCTGTCAATTTCCGGCTAAACTCCAATTCATCCTCACCGTCCAAATCCTTGGGAATGTTCAATCTCCACTGCCCTTTGTGAGAAGAAATGTTCCCGACATCAGCCCTGAACAGCTTGGCTGGAATTTTTAAAATAATGTTCTGGACCCGCACTCCCCCCACCACCTCCCCCTCACGTCGTCCCCCCCCCATCCCCCCCCCCCCCACCACCTCCCCCCCTCCCCCACTGCGTTCTCCCCCCCCCCCACCCCCAGCCGAGGAAATAATTAGTCTCTCTTTTAAAAAGTTTTTAAAAAAAATCATGCTCACAGCCTTAGGTGATGTCATTGGTGAGGGGAGAAAAGAAACGGTGCGCTGGTCAGGTGACAAAGGGTTGTTTTTAGTTTGATTTTGGCTGCAGTGTTAGAAGCTGAAAGAAGTCTCTCTCTCTGTTTCTAGTTTGAAAGTTTTACCAGTTCACTGAAAGCACAGCTTGTTTGCCATCCTGCAGTAAACAATCTGTGTTTTGGGGGTTTTGCAGAACTGATAACTATAAGCTGCTCTGAGTTTTCAAGATCATTTGAAATCCGCATTCAACCCAGGGAACTGGATTCCAGTATCAAGGGAGCTTTAGCCTGCACATTGATAAATCTTTTTAAAGGGTTTTGTTTATTGGATGTGGGTTTTGGTTGGAACATTTGATATATATTGGCTAAGGGTTATACATTACAATGGTTGTTTTGATATTTGATAAATTGATAATTGATAAAAGTTCTTGCTGATTTTCTTACTATACATGTTAACTATATTCTTAAATAAACTTTGTTTGATAAAAGTTCCCTGGTGGGTCACTTGAATCACACCTGAAGTGAAACATCTCATGCTTATCCTAGCCAAATTCAAGATGCAAAACTTGTGGTTCAGGCGGGCTTCATAAAACATTTTGGCGTTTCTGACCTGATCCATAGCAGTTTATATTCTAAAATAGCCTTTGATTATTTTAAACCCTTCAGTTAGATCATCCCTCAGTCTGATTGATGTGTGGAGCTGGTATTATGGACAATGCTTCTCAAATACCTCTCAGGGAGAATGGTTACGCGCAACATGAAGAGGCTGGAGATTCTATTGAATATCTCTGTGGGTTATTTCTCTTAGTAGATTCTTAGTGACCATAGTGGGTGGTCTTGTGGTGCAGTGGGTAATGTCCCTGTCTCTGGCCCAGACGCTCCAGCTTCCAGTTCTCCTCCAGGTCTTAATGGTGGCAGAAGGTGAGTTTATGATGTGATCACGCAGCTTGCTTATTGATCTGTAAATCCCTCCAATGTGCTTACGGCAGGCAGTGAGAGCGGACAAGTGTCCTGTTCAGCCATGCTGGATGTGGACTGGTCCCCCTCAAACTACAGCCTCCGGATTCAGTCTGGAGACTTATTCAAGTCAGGATGGACTATGGAAGGAGATGTAAGTGTGTTCTTTATCTGCTTCGACTAATTGTACCTCAAGACTAAGAATTAGACTCCATGATCAAGCAGGTTGTATATAGATTAGAATCATAGAATCATAGGGCGGCACGGTAGCACAGTGGTTAGCACTGCTGCTTCACAGCTCCAGGGTCCCGGGTTCGATTCCCGGCTCGGGTCACTGTCTGTGTGGAGTTTGCACATTCTCCTCGTGTCTGCGTGGGTTTCCTCCGGGTGCTCCGGTTTCCTCCCACAGTCCAAAGATGTGCGGGTTAGGTTGATTGGCCAGGTTAGAAAATTGCCCCTTAGAGTCCTGGGATGTGTAGGTTAGAGGGATTAGCGGGTAAAATATGTGGGGGTAGGGCCTGGGCGGGATTGTGGTCGGTGCAGACTCGATGGGCCGAATGGCCTCCTTCTGCACTGTAGGGTTTCTATGATTTCTATGATACAATGCAGAAAGAGGTCATTCAGCCCATCGAGTCTGCACCAACAACAATCCCACCCAGGTCCTATCCCCATAACCCCACGTATTTACCCTGCTAATTCCTCTGACACGAAGGGGCAATTTATCATGGCCAATCCACCTAACCTGCACATCTTAAATTTAAGTTTAAAGTTTATTTATTAGTGTCACAAGTAAGGCTTACATTAACACTGCAATGAAGTTACCGTGAAAATCCCTGAGTCGCCACACTCCAGCGCCTGTTCGGGTACACTGAGAGAGAATTTAGCACGGCCAATGCACCTAACCAGCACGTCTTTCAGACTGTGGGGGGAAACCGGAGCACCCGGAGGAAACCCACGCAGACACGGGGAGAATGTGCAAACTCCACACAGACAGTGACCCAAGCTGGGAATCGAACCCGGGTCCCTGGCGCTGTGAGACAGCAGTGCTAACCATTGTGCCACCGTGCCATGCATGGTCTGCAGGTGGACCGGGTTGTATGGGCTACATGACATTCTCTCTCTCTCTTTCATTCCATGTGTTCTGTTGGGACGTCTTTGCCAATCGCAGATGTGTTTGGACCGAAGGAAAGGAATTAACCAGAGGCAACAATAAACCTTTAACTTGGCTCCACATCCCCTCCAACAACCCCCGGTTCAGGGGTTCATGTGAAGGTAAGCAGAGAAATAAACAAACAACAGGAGCAAAATATCCAGAACAGGTGTAATTTAAACAAACATTTCTGCTGTGACACTCGTGTTACTGTTAAGCTGTCAGCTTTGACTTGGTGTTTTTGCTTACACTTACTTGAGTTGTGATTTACTGCAACGTGTCAGGACACTGCGCAGAAACTGTTTCCTCTGCTTATCGGTCCACAGGTCAAACCAGTGACTTACAAGAGTCACCCTCTCATCAAAGAGCTGCAAGAGGAGAATTATTCACTGTGTTACTGGCAAGTTTCCAGCATTCTGCGTTCAGTGATGTAGTGAGTGGTGGCACCAGCAGAGGGAGCTCACAGCACAGGGGTGTAATGGGTTGTCAGACCCATTACATGAAAATCCCGGAGTCGCCACACTCCAGCGCCTGTTCGGGTACACTGAGAGAGAATTTAGCACGGCCAATGCACCTAACCAGCACGTCCATGAATATCATGCCCATGTCAGACCTACAGGAGGAGCCCTTGTTCCAAAATACAAGTACACCATTTGAGTTAACCATTAATTAGGGCCACTCTTGACAGCCAGCTCCAAAAATCTTTGCACGTTACAACTTTTTACAAACAGTAAAAGATCATTCAATCAAAGTGCACTGAGTCACTTCACCAGCCTGTGTTATTCTCAGTAACAAGTTGCTCCAGCCCATCCTCTCTGCTCAGAATTAAGATGCAGCATCAAGGCGGGGGATGAAATGGAATTGGTCGAGAGCTTCACATTTCTAGGTGTCCAGATCACCAGCAACCTGTCCTGGTCCCTCCACACTGACACTATGGTTGAGGAAGCCCCACCAACATCTACATTCTCAGGAGGCTAAGGAAATTTGGCATGTCTGTCACAACTCTCACCAACTTTTACAGATGCACCATAGAAAGCATTCTTTCTGGTTGTATCACAGCTTGGTATGGCTCCTGCTCTGCCCAAGACCGCAATAAACTACAAAGGGTTGTGAGTGAAGCCCAGTCCATCACTCCAACCAGCCTCCCATCCATTGACTCTGTCTACACTTCCCGCTGCCTCGGGAAAAGCAGCCAGCATAATCAAGGACCCCACGCACCCCGGACATTCTCTCTTCCACCTTCTTCCATCGAGAAAAAGATACAAAAGTCTGAGGTCACGTACCAACCGACTCAAGAACAGCTTCTTCCCTGCTGCTGTCAGACTTTTGAATGAATTTAATATATATTAAGTTGATCTTTCTCTACACCCTAGCTATGATTGTAACACTGCATTCTGCACTCTCTCCTTCCCTTCTCCCCTATGTATTCTATGAATGGTATGCTTTGTATAGAAACAAGCCTTGTATCCCAATACGTGTGACAATAATAAATTAAATCAACTCAAATATCCCATCCCTCATCACCCTCAGCATATATTTCAGCAGCATAGTGAGATGCTGGCTGCTACAGTAGTGATAGATTCCACCCTCTCGCTCGCTGTTAAATATCTGCTGCTCCTCTCCTAACACACACTAAGTCCCGTTCACCAGTCATGTCTGTCTTCACTCACCTACATTAGTTCCCAGCTCTTCAAACACATTGAATTTAAATTTCATATCCAACTACTAGAACATTGAATACAGGAGTTGGGACGTCTTGTTGAAGTTGTACAAGACATTGGTAAGGCCACACTTGGAATACTGTGTGCAGTTCTGGTCACCCTATTATAGAAAGGATATTATTAAACTAGGAAGAGTGCAAAAGAGATTTACTCGGATGCTACTGGGACTTGATGGTTTGAGTTATGAGGAGAGGCTGGATAGACTGGGACGTTTTTCTCTGGGGTGTAGGAGGCTGAGGGGTGATCTTATAGAGGTCTATAAAATAATGAGGGGCACAGATCAGCGAGATAGTCAATATCTTTTCCCAAAGGTAGGGGGTCTAAAACTAGAGGGTATAGGTTTAAGGTAAGAGGGGAGAGATACAAAAGGGTCCAGAGGGGAAATTTTTTCACACAGAGGGTGGTGAGTGTCTGGACCAAGCTGCCAGAGGTAGTAGTAGAAGCGGGTATAATTTTATCTTTTAAAAAGCATTTAGATAGTTACATGGATAAGATGGGTATAGAGGGATATGGGCCAAATGCGGGCAATTGGGATTAGTTTAGGAGTTTTTAAAAAAAGAGTGTCATGGACAAGTTGGGCCGAAGGGCCTGTTTCCATGCTGTAAACTTCTATAACTACTCCCACCATCTCCTTCTCATTTCTCCCATCCCTCCACCAACCCTAAACCAACCGAACTCCCTTTCACTCTGATATGAAACTTCATTGGGGCTCCTTTTTAACATCTAATCTGGAATAAAATACCTCCAACAGTGCAGCACCCCCTCAGTACCAAATCTGCAACAGTGCAGCACCCCCTCAGTACCATCCCTGCAACAGTGCCGCACTCCCTCAGTACCAAACCAGCAACAGTGCAGCACTCCCTCAGTACCATCCCTGCAACAGTGCAGCACTCCCTCAGTACCAACCCTGCAACAATGCAGCACTCCCTCAGTACCTACCCTGCAACAGTGCAGCACTCCCTCAGTACCATCCCTGCAGCAGTGCCGCACTCCCTCAGTACCTACCCTGCAACAGTGCAGCATTCCCTCAGTACCATCCCTGCAGCAGTGCCGCACTCCCTCAGTACCATCCCTGCAGCAGTGCAGCACTCCCTCAGTACCTACCCTGCAACAGTGCAGCATTCCCTCAGTACCATCCCTGCAGCAGTGCCGCACTCCCTCAGTACCAACCCTGCAACAGTGCAGCACTCCCTCAGTACCAACCCTGCAACAGTGCAGCACTCCCTCGGTACCAACCCTGCAGCAGTGCAGCATTCCCTCAGTACCAACCCTGCAACAGTGCAGCATTCCCTCAGTACCATCCCTGCAACAGTGCAGCACTCCCTCGGTACCTACCCTGCAACAATGCAGCACTCCCTCAGTACCTACCCTGCAACAGTGCAGCACTCCCTCGGTACCTACCCTGCAACAATGCAGCACTCCCTCAGTACCTACCCTGCAACAGTGCAGCACTCCCTCAGTACCTACCCTGCAACAGTGCAGCACTCCCTCGGTACCTACCCTGCAACAATGCAGCACTCCCTCAGTACCTACCCTGCAACAGTGCAGCACTCCCTCAGTACCAACCCTGCAACAATGCAGCACTCCCTCAGTACCTACCCTGCAGCAGTGCAGCACTCCCTCAGTACCAACCCTGCAACAATGCAGCACTCCCTCAGTACCTACCCTGCAACAGTGCAGCACTCCCTCGGTACCTACCCTGCAACAATGCAGCACTCCCTCAGTACCTACCCTGCAACAGTGCAGCACTCCCTCAGTACCTACCCTGCAACAGTGCAGCACTCCCTCGGTACCTACCCTGCAACAATGCAGCACTCCCTCAGTACCTACCCTGCAACAGTGCAGCACTCCCTCAGTACCTACCCTGCAACAGTGCAACACTCCCTCAGTACCTACCCTGTTGCAGTGCAGCACTCCCTCAGTACCTACCCTGCAACAGTGCAGCACTCCCTCAGTACCTACCCTGCAACAGTGCAGCACTCCCTCAGTACCTACCCTGCAGCAGTGCAGCACTCCCAGAGTACCTACCCTGCAACAGTGCAGCATCCCCCCTGTACCTACCCTGCAACAGTGCAGCACTCCCTCAGTACCAACCCTGCAGCAATGCAGCACTCCCAGAGTACCAACCCTGCAACAGTGCAGCACTCCCTCAGTACCTACCCTGCAGCAGTGCAGCACTCCCTCAGTACCTACCCTGCAACAGTGCAGCCTTCCCTCAGTACCTACCCTGCAACAGTGCAGCACTCCCTCAGTACCTACCCTGCAACAGTGCAGCACTCCCTCAGTACCTACCCTGCAGCAGTGCAGCACTCCCTCAGTACCTACCCTGCAGCAGTGCAGCACTCCCAGAGTACCTACCCTGCAACAGTGCAGCACTCCCTCAGTACCTACCCTGTTGCAGTGCAGCACTCCCTCAGTACCTACCCTGCAACAGTGCAGCACTCCCTCAGTACTGTCCCTCTGACAATGCAGCACTCCCTCAGTACTGACCCTCCCACAGTGCGGCACTCCCTCAGTACTGACACTCTGACAGTGCGGCACTCCCTCAGTACTGACCCTCTGACAGTGCAGCACTCCCTCAGCACTGACCCTCTGACAGTGCGGCACTCCCTCAGTACTGACCCTCTGACAGTGCAGCACTCCCTCAGCACTGACCCTCTGACAGTGCAGCACTCCCTCAGTACTGACCCTCCGACAGTGCGGCACTCCCTCAGTACTGACACTCTGACAGTGCGGCACTCCCTCAGTACTGACCCTCTGACAGTGCAGCACTCCCTCAGCACTGACCCTCTGACAGTGCAGCACTCCCTCAGTACTGACCCTCTGACAGTGCAGCACTCCCTCAGCACTGACACTCTGACAGTGCAGCACTCCCTCAGTACTGACCCTCTGACAGTGCAGCACTCCCTCAGTACTGACCCTCTGACGGTGCGGCACTCCCTCAGTACTGACCCTCTGACAGTGCGGCACTCCCTCAGTACTGACCCTCTGACAGTGCGGCACTCCCTCAGTACTGACCCTCTGACGGTGCAGCACTCCCTCAGCACTGACACTCTGACAGTGCAGCACTCCCTCAGTACTGACCCTCTGACAGTGCAGCACTCCCTCAGTACTGACCCTCTGACGGTGCGGCACTCCCTCAGTACTGACCCTCTGACAGTGCGGCACTCCCTCAGTACTGACCCTCTGACAGTGCAGCACTCCCTCAGCACTGACCCTCTGACAGTGCAGCACTCCCTCAGCACTGACCCTCTGACAATGCACCTTAGTGTTGTAGAAGTGTCAGAAAAGTAAGCAAAACTGAAAGATCAAACCGCAACAAAGCTCAGGAAAGTATCAGTTCTAAATTGGGAAAAATATAATCAAAAGCCAGAAAATGACAAGCGGATCAAAGGAGAATGAAGTGAAAGACTAAAATATAAATCAAAGGAGACAATTTGTCCACGTTTAAAAACATTCGTTAATCGAGTAAAGGCAATGTGACAACATCGTATTGGCTGCCACAGACGCCAACCAATAATTCACCTGCTGATTGGCTGTCTTGTGTATGACTGGTGTCCATGTGCTAAATTTGGTTTGCTGGGTGATCCCGGCCAGCTCCGCACTGGAACCTCTCCCAAAATCTTCCGACTGACTGAGCCGTGGACCCAAACACTCCGTCTGGCAACCTCTGACTCCGTGCGGGGCGGGCTTCAGGCTGGAGAGCATTGCCGTCATGGGACCGGGCACTCTCTGCGATGTGAGGGTCTCTGTGGCACTCCCTCACAACCCTCTCGGTGTTGAGGGATCCGTACGCAGCCTGTGGGAAAAATATTGCCAATCCCTTCAGAAATGGATTTCTACGGCAAAGTAAACACATCTAATGGGGCTGTAAACATTTTGCTGCTTCTCTCGGGTTTCTCCTCCACTATAGGAGATGGCTCATACTGCTTAATAGTATCAGACAGACCGAGTAACCGCCCTCAGCATAATAAAGAAAAGAATGGCCTCTGCCATCTGGAATGTGGCGATACTGTGCCTTTAGGAAATGCATTTGAGTCATGTTTCTGTGAAGGATTTTTCTTATAACAGTCTGTTCCAACACTGGGTCTGCATCCGGCAGCACTGTATCGTTACTGCAGCAGCATAATTGCTCCTAATTGCTAGAATGTTTGTTTTAATCTGAACTAATGCTGTTCTAATCCTGTTATTTTCGTTTTCCACCGGGGTTTTGCAGAGTAGGATTTGATTACGTTGATTTACAGAAAAATCAGGTGACTGGGTGGAGCTAGGCTTACATAGCAAAATCGAACTCAGTCTGCTGCTTAGGATCTTCAGAGAGAGAGGTCGCTTCCACTGTGTTTCTTTCCTTCTCGGGAGTTGGAGACTGGAATCTGTCAGGAAATAAGTCTCTTTCTCTAAGATTCTGCTGTTTGGAGGGGGACTTTTCTCTGGAGATGGTTAAATGAGAGACAGGAGGCAGGTGTCTGCCTGGATCTCTGTCCAGAGGTGTAAAAAGACTGGAAATCTAACATCCACGTGAGCTTATCTGATTTTAGTTGTAAATGGTTCTGAAAAAGGAATTTATGTCTATGGGGAACTGCTTACATTGGAACTATAAAGATAGCTAGCTGTTCAGAATTATACTGTGTCATGTTTAATTATTTAAATTGGTAAAGGTTATGCTAATACTTTTTGTTATATTCTAACTGTGTTCTTAAATAAAATTTGTTTGATGAAAGCTTCCAATGTGGGTCACTTGAATCATGGGGGGGACCAGGACAAGTTGTTGGTGATCTGGACACCTAAAAGGTTGACGCTCTCGACCATTTCTACTTTGTCCCCATTGATCTAGACAGGGGCATGTTCTCCATTACGCTTCCTGAAGTCGATGACTGTCGCCTTCGTTTTGTTGACATTGAGGGAGAGGTTATTGTCATCGCACCAGTTCATCAGATTCTCTATCTCTTTCCTGTACTCTGTTTCGTCATTGTTTGAGATCCGACCCACAATGGTGGTGTCATCAGCAAACTTGAAAATCGAGTTGATGGGGAATTTGGTCGCACAGTCAAATGTGTATAAGGAGTATAGTAGGGGGCTGAGAACACAGCCTTGCGGAGCACCGGTGAACTTGGAAATATATTGCCATTCCTTCACTGTCGCTGGGTCAAAATCCTGGAACTCCCTCTCTAACAGCACTGTGGGTGTACCTACACCAGATGGACTGCGGAGGTTTAAGGCGGTGGCTCACCACCACCTTCTGAAGGGCAATTAGGGATGGGCAATAAATGCTGGCCATCCAGCGATGACCACATCCCATGAAAAGAATATTAAAATTGGAGTTGTTTAAGGTGATCAAAGGTAGGGAGGTACTATTTCCTCTGGTGGGGATATTCAAGGACAAAGAGACATAACCTCAAACCTAGAGCCAGGACGTTCAGGATTAATGTCAGGAAGCCCTTCTTCACACAACGGGTAGGGGAAATCCGGAACTTTCTCAACCAAAAAGCTGAGGTTCAATTGAAAATGTCAACGCTGGGATTGATCGGTTTTCATATGGCAAGAATATAAGAGATTATGGAACCAATATGGATAGAGTTAGAATACAGAGCAGGCATGATCTCTTGGAACAGGCTCAATGGGCTGAATGGCCTCCACCTGTTCCTATGTGATAGTAATAGAGCAGTTTATTGCCTGATCATGTTTTCTCAGAAAGGAGGGAACTCCTCTTCATTTTCTTCAACCTCTTCTTTCAAGATGTTGACTCAGAAGATAGATATTGAATCAAGTCATAGAGTCAGGCAGTACAGAAGAGGCTCTTCAGCCCATCAGCACCAACAAAACTACACTAAATCTACACCAATCCCACTTTCCAGCACTTGTCCCATAGCCTTGAATGTTTTAACATTTCAAGAGCTCTTCCAGGTACTTTTTAAAGGTTGTGAGGTTTCCCACTCTACTACCCTCCCAGGCAGTGCGTTCTAGACTCCCATCACCCTCTGTGTGAAAGAATTTTTCCTCAAATTCCCTCTAAACCTCCTGCCCCTCACCTTAAAACTATGCCCCCTCATTATTGACCCCTCAACCAAGGGGAATAGTTGCTCCCTGCTCACCCTATCCATACTCCTCATAATCTTATACACCTCAATCATGTCCCCCCTCAGCCTTCTCTGCTCTAAAGAAAACAATCCAAGCCTATCCAGTCTCTCCTTATAGCTCAATGCTCCATCCCAGGCAACATCCTGGTGAATCTCCTCTGTACCTCCTCCAGTGCAGTCACATCCTTCCTATCGTGTGGCAACCAGAACTGCACACAGCACTCCAGCTGTGGCCTAACTAATGCTCTGTACAGCTTCATCATAACCTCCTTGCACTTATAATTGATGCCACCACTGATAAAGGCATGTGTCCCATATACCTTCTTAACTATCCTATTAATCTGTCCTGCCGCCTTCAGGGATCTGTGGACAAGCACCCCAAGATCCCTCTGTTCCTCTGAGCTTCCGGATGTCCTGCCATTAATTGAGTACTCTCCTGTCTTGTTACTCCTTCCAAAGTGCATCACCTCACACTTTTCAGGGTTAAATTCCATCTGCCACAGATCTGCCCATCTGACCAACCTGTCTATATCTTCCTGCAATGTAAGACCTTCTTCCTCAGTATTACCCACCCTGCCAATCTTTGTGTCATCCGCAAAATTACTTATCACCCCCTCCACATTCTCATCTATATCGTTTATATATCTCATGAACAATAAGGGACCCAGCACTGATCCCTGTGGTACGCCACTGGACACCGGCCTCCAGTCACACAAACAGCCTCCTCCCACCACCCCCTGTTTCCTAGCACTAAGCCAGTTTTGGATTCAGTTTGTCAAGTTACCCTGGATCCCATGTGTAATTACCTTCTTTACAAGCCTTCCATGTGAGGCATTGTCAAAGGCTTTGCTAAATTCCATAGATTTCATGGATACATCCACAGCACAACCCTCAACTACATACCTGATCACCTCCTCGAAAAACATTCAATCAGATTTGTTAGGTCTGATCTCTCTCTGACAAAGCCATGCAGACTGTCTCTGATCAAACCTTGCCTCTGCAAGTGAAGATTCATTTTCTCCTTCAGAACACAATCCATGACATGCAGATACGATAGTGACTTTTAAGGGGCTTCCTGACAATTACATGAATAGGATGGGATTAGAGGGATATGGTCCCCGAAGAGTAGGGGGCTTTAGTTCAATCGGGCAGCATGGTCAGTGCGGGCTTGGAGGGCCGAAGGGCCTGTTCCTGTGCTGTAAATTTCTTTGTTCTTTGTTCTTTGACTCGCTAAAAAAGCTCAGGTGTGGGAAATGTGGGGTAGTGTGACCGGCCCATTTACACCATGGGGCTGATGTGACAATACCAGCAGCAACACTAAAGCTGTGCCCCCCTACACACCATCCCCCCACACCCACCAACCTCCACCTTCCCCTCCATTGTGACCTTTGCTTAAAGCCCAAACACTTTTTCCTCCAGTGAATAATGTTGGAAGAGCAAAAAGGCCAAGCTCAGGCATAATGTGACACACCCCCAGGTCAAATAGCTCTTTGAGATTGAGGCTCGTAAATGAAGAATTGGCAAGATACCCAGCTTGACTCTCAGTGAGTTTGGGTAGCTGTCTACTGGCTGGGTGGTCTACTGTGGGTCATCAACGTCCTCATCCAGTAGCAGAGGCTACACTTCCGGGGAAGAGAATGCAGGAGTTAAGGAAGAATTTGTCCTCTGGGAAAGGCAATTGCCCCATCATAAAGCTGATCTCATAAAGCTGCCCGACTGATCTCACATACTCACTCAGGGTTATGTCTCAGGCCAGTCCTGCAGAAGGGGAAATTGGCAAACAGGAGAATGCTCACAGATCTGTCTCTGTTCTCATTCCTTAGAGTTTATCTTTGCAGTTGGTTTAATCTCAGGATTGCCAAGATCCTCACTTCCCACCAACGGGTCGCTCAATATATATATTTTTAATTGGATGTGGGTATTACTGCAATTATTGCCCATCCCTAATTGCCCTTGAACCAAGTGGCTGGCAAGCATTTCAGAGGGTGGTTAAGAGTCAACCATATTGCTGTGACTCTGGAGTCACATGTAGGCCAGACCAGGTAAGGACGGCAGATTTCCTTCCCTAAAGGACATTGGTGAATCAGATGGGTTTTTCCAACAATCAATGATGGTTACCATCACTGAGATTTATATTCCAGATTTATTAATTGAAGTTAAACTCCACCAGCTGCCATGGTGGGATTTGAACCCTAGCCTCCAGAACATTAGCGTGAGCCCTGAATTACTAGTCCATCTACATTACCACTAGACCACCATCAGTCAGGACACAGCAGACAGTGAAGGGACAATTTCAAAGTCATTTTCAAGTTTGTTTGTTCTGTCATCTTTCTCCTGGAGGCAAGGCAATGGGGAGGCAATGGCCTAGTGGTATTATCATTAGACTATTAATCCAGAATCTCAGCTAATGTTCTGGGGATCCGGGTTCAAATCCTGCTATGGCAGGTGATGGAGTCTAAATTCAATAAAAGATATCTGGAATTAAGAATCTACTGATGACCATGAAACCATTGTCGATTGTCGGAAAAACCTATCTGGCTCACTAATGTCCTTTAGGGAAGGAAATCTGCCGTACTTAGCTGGTCTGGCCTACATGTGATTCCAGAGCCACAGCAATGTGGTTGACTCTCAACTGCTCTCCAAGGGCAACTAGGGATGGGCAATAAATGCTGGCCAGCCAGCGATGCCCATGTCCCACAAATGAATTTTTAAAAAGGCAACTTCTCACAAAACTACAGTGAGAGTGGGTGCCAACCTGCCAACTTCCCCTACCACAGGGGAATCACCAACAAGTCCAATCTCTCCATGCACTCACTCACCCCAGTGCCTGGGATTAAACACAGAGCCTTCTGATCAACCCAGTATGAGTACAGCAGTAAGCAGTGTCAGCCCAGTCATTATGAGCATATAGGGGCAGGAGGAGGCCAGACGGCCTTCGAGTCTGCTCCTCCTTTTAGTGTGATCATGGCCTATCTACTGCATCAACTCCATTTTCCCGTTCTCTTCCCATATCCCTTAATTCCAAGGGAGTTAGAGGTCAGTTTAGCTCAGTTGGCTGGACAGCTAGTTAGTGATGCAGACTGATGCCAACAGCATGAGTCCAATTCCCGTACCAGCTGAGATTATTCATGAACGCCCTGCCTTCTCAACCTTGCCCCTCGGCTGTGGTGTGCTGATCCTCAGGTTAAATCATCACCAGTCAGCCCTCCCCCTCAAAGGGGAGAGCAGCCTATGGTCACCTGGGACTATGATGACTTTACCTTTAATTCCAAAGAGTTCAAATATCTGATAATATCAGCCTTAAATATATTCAATGATAGAGCATCCACAATCCTCTGGGGAAGAGAATTCCAAAGATTCTATAATTCTATAATTGAAGTGCCTCAACTTGTGAACATTTTCTGCACCCTCTCTAATGCTTTCAAATCCTTTCTAAAAGGTGTGGCGCCCAGAACTGGACACAATACTCCGGCTGAGGTGGAATTATTGTCTTATAGAATCCCTACAGTGCAGAAGGAGGCCATTCGGCCCATCGAGTCTGCACCAACCACAATCCCACCCAGGCCGTATCCCCAAAACCCCGCATATTTACCCTGTTAATCCCCTGACACTAGGGTCAATTTAGCATGGCCAATCAACCTAGCCCTCACATCTCTGGAGTTTGGGAGGAAACCGGAGCACCCGGAGGCAACCCATGCAGACACGGGGAGAACGTGCAAACTCCACACAGTGATCCGAGGCCGGAATTGAACCCGAGTCCCTGGTGCTGTGAGGCAGCAGTGCTAACCACTGTGCCACCGTGTTTTTATTTATATTAAATTTAGATTTAAAGCACAAAGTTTTAAGGTAGTGGGGCTGATGGCACTAGCCTGTCACATCGGCTGTGATTTGCACTTCCTGTTTGATTAACTTTCCAGCCAGAAACACTCCCCCTTTGCCACAACGCAGATTCAAAGAGAAAATGATTATTCTTATAACGATCGCCACAAATGAGCCAGATTTGAATTTTCCACTTATTTCTGATTGAAGTTCACTCACTCACGACACAAACTCAAAAATCGAGAAGCGTATAAGGAATTTGTTTCCTGAGTTCCACCCACTTGAGCTCACATTCTGGGCAATTTGCTCCGGTTTGGCGTGTTTCAGACACCCCACCAAGCAACAAAAAGCTCGCGAAAGAAACTCAACTCTTTTGTTGATGGTTTAAGTCAGGAAAGCTGAGTCACAAACTTCGATTTCTTACCCTTTCTGCAGCTGTTCCTCTGCACTTTAAGCCGAGTGTGTGTGTGTCTGTGTGCAAGTCAGATCACCAGGGCAACTCAACACACGTGAAGCTCAATGTGGCAGGTGATTTTCCAGGCAACCTCTCTCAGCCGACACTCCAGCCTCCCAGGGGCAAAGCACTGACTTCTCGACAGCAACACATTCTCTGCCCAATTCAAACAACGGAGATAAAGACTGGCATTAAATTGTTTTGCTGAAATGCGGATTGCACTGCCTCAGAGGGGCCAGTCGGAGCAGATTCCATAGTGACTTTCCCAAGTGATTTGGAGATATAATCACAAAGTTTATTTATTGTGTTACAAGTAGGCTTACACTAACATTGCAAAGTCTGAGGTCACGTACCAACCAACTCAAGAACAGCTCCTTCCCTGCTGCCATCAGACTTTTAGAAACATAGAAAAACTACAGCACAAAACAGGCCCTTTGGCCCCACAAGTTGTGCCGAACATATCCCTACCTTTTAGGCCTACCTATAACCCTCCATCCTATTAAGTCCCATGTACTCATCCAGGATAGAAACATGAATGGACCTACCTCGCATTAAGTTGATCTTTCTCTACACCCTAGCTATGACTGTTAGACTACATCCTGCATTCTCTCATTTCCTTCTCGATGAACGGTATGTTTTGTCTGTATAGCGCGCAAGAAACAATACTTTTCTCTGCATGTTAATACGTGTGACAATAATAAATCAAATCAAATCAAATCAATGAAGTTACTGTGAAAATCCCCGAGTCGCCGCACTCCGGCACCTGTTCGGGTACACTGAGAGAGAATTTAGCATGGCCAATGCACCTAACCAGCACATCTTTCAGATTGTGGGAGGAAACCGGAGCACCCAGAGGAAACCCACGCAGACACGGCAAGAATGTGCAGACTCCGCAGACAAGTGACCCAAGCCGGGAATCGAACCCAGGTCCCTATGGGGCAGCAGTGCTAACCACTGTGCCAAAAGGGAAGATTTGCAGAGCTGTGGAGAATGTGTCAGGGCAATGGGACTAAGTGGATAGATTGTTCTGAGAGCCAGCACAGGCAGCATGGGCCGAATGGCCACCCTCTGCACTGTACAGTACAATTCTGTGAAAGGCAAGTTGGTTTCTGGTCGGATCCTTTCGTTCTCTCTTCTCCCCATGAGCGTTGATTCGTTGCAAAGCTTTGGATCCTCAGTAATGAGGTCCCCTCAGCATTACTTCATCCATTCTGCACAGCTATGATCATGCACAGACTGTGGTAATGTCTCACAGCCCAGCCCAGCCCCCAGTCCTCTTGGAAATTTCTTTTTATTCATTTGTAGAACATGGGCTTCCCTGGCTGGCCAACATTTATTGCCCATCCCTAGCTGCCCTTGAACTGAATGGCTTGCTTAGCCGTTTCAGAGGGCAGTTGAAAGTCAACCACATTGCCGTTGCACCAGAGTCACATGTAGGCCAGACCAGTAAGGATGGCAGATTTCCTCTTCGAAAGGACATTAGTGAACCAGAAATCCCTTGCCATTGGACCAAGATCCTGTCTGCCAAGACTGACATGCAACGACCACTCCTCATTTAAAAACAAAATCATGCACAAGCCTCTTCGGCTGAAGTTTGGGACCTAGAAGCTCAGGACCGTCATGGACAATTCCAACAATGACTTGCCTGACTGCTGCATCAACATTCTAGCTCGGGAATCTGGGCACCTCCCCCTCAACAGTGCTGCTCATTCAGGAAGGCACCCAGAACATCGAGACACTTCCTCGGGGGTATGCAGAGGTGAAGTTGAGTCACCGGTTGGAGTGCACAAACCTCCAAGCAATCCATCGACCCAACACTTCAAATACAACTCGCCCCACATGGGGCTGAATCTGCAGTTCTCACATTGGGCTTAATCAGCATCTCAGGACACATTGAATCAGAGTGGAGGCGAGTCACTCTCGATCCTGTGGCCACTGAGGACCAGCTTGGTTCCACTTTTCAACCACCCTCCCCAAATTTAGTTACCTCTGGCAAGAACAACTGGATGATCATAGAATCCCTACAATGCAGAAGGAGGCCATTTGGCTCATCGAGCCTGCACCGACAACAATCCCACCCAGGCCCTATCACACAACCCCACATATTTACCTTGCTAATCCACCTAACCTATACATCTTGGAACACTAAGGTGCAATTTTAGCATGGTCAATCCTCCTAACCTGCAAATCTTTGGACTGTGGGAGGAAACCGGAGCAACCGGAGGAAATCCACACAGACATGGGGAGAACATGCAAACTCCAGTGACCCAAGCCATGAATTGAACCTGGGTCCCTGGCACTGTGAGGCAGCAGTGCTAACCACTGAGCCACCATCTCACCCTGTTGATGTTGAGGAGTGGGAATCCCAACTTGAGTATTCCTTCTTGAATGGGGTTACCAATCCTCTTGGATTGTTCAGGGGATCTCCCGGGACTGGATTTCCACTGGATTGTAGGCTCGGTTGTTCTGGTCTGCATGGTCTCGTGCTGGACTCAGCGTTGGACCGGGAGTAAAGCAGATTGTTGGTGCTTCTTCCATGCAGCCTCTCAAGAATTCATTACCCTCCTGCCGGGACTCAGTTGCTGGTGAACCAAGTCTCCTCCAGCGCAGTACTTAAGATGTAAGAAGTGAACATTCCTTCTATGGAGGAATGCAATTCAAAGAACCACGACTACCTTTTCACCCAGAGGTTATTAAAACAGGGATGGCGAGGGGTCAGGAGCTGGAGCCCTGGTGGACTTTCCCCTCCCCCTCTATAATGGGTTCCCTAAGTGCAGCATCAGCCATGGCACACTAATGTCCTTTAGGGAAGGAAATCTGCTGTCCTTACTTGGTCTGGCCTACATGTGGCTCCAGAGCCACAGCAATGTGGTTGACTCTCAACTGCCCTCTAAGGGCAACTAGGGATGGGCAATAAATGCTGGCCCAGCCAGCGACGCCTATGTCCCACAAATGAAAAAAAAGCACTGGGTAGCACTTTCATCCCTAAGTCAGAAGATAATGGGTTGAAGTCCCAGTCCAGAGACACGAGTAAGAAATCTAGGCCGATGTTCTAGTGCAGTGCAAAGGGAAAGCTACACTGTCAGAGGTGACATCTTTTAGATGAGGCATTAAATTGAGGCCCAGGCCTGTTGTCGCAGATGGATGTAAAATGATCACATAGCAGGATTTCCAAGCTATTCCCGATGACCTAGACAATATTTACTCAGTGACTACATTTCAAACAGTGTTTTGATAGCTGGAAAGCTTGTTGGGCCTGGGCAGGTTGTGAAAGGTGCTTGTATAACCACTAGTCTTTCTTTAATAGCTGAACCTGAATAATTCCGAGACTCGGAAACTGTCCACTCGCTTCATAGATCTGTTATTCACTCAAACATCTGGCAACTTTTCCCCTTTTTTTAAGTGTATATCTAATTACCTTTAAGTGTATATCTAATTCTCTTTTGAAAGTTGCTAATGAACCTGTTGATCCACCATGTTATGATGTGGAGATGCCGGCGTTGGACTGGGGTGGGCACAGTAAGAAGTCTCACAACACCAGGTTAAAGTCCAACAGGTTTATTTCACCAAGATCCACTATGTTGTCAGGCAGTGCAAACCAAAGGAATGAGAAATAAAGGGGAGAGTAGATAAAGAAACCAAAAACTTTAAATTTCATTTTTATTTAAAACTAGCAAATGCCTACAAAATATTTATGGTGAAATCCCAGTTCCAACTTCCCATCTCAGTTCCAACCTCCCATCCTGGTCCAAATCCCTCATCCCAGTTCCAACCTCCCATCCCAGTCCAAATCCCATCCCAGTTCCAATCTCCCACCCCTCCATTATCTTCATATTGCCCCAATCCCAATATGACTATCATATTTCTGACCCTCAAGTTTGAACTGCCGCACAGGTGAAAGCATTTTCTCCATCTCTATCCTCTGAATCCACCTTCAAATCCTAAAGACCTCCATTAGGCCTCCGTTCAGCTTCCTCTTTTACAGAGGAAAGGGCCTATGCTTGTATGAGCTCACAGATCTGGTATCCATAAGAACCTTGCCCCAATCCTTTTCTTTTGCACCTCCTCCAGCACCTCAATATCCTTTTTAGAATATGGAGACCTGAGCTGGGCACGGTACTCCCACAATGTTGTGTGTTGTAATACTGCTGGAAACAGTCAGTGATATCGATGAGCAGACAGGGAACTTTGGGGGAAAGGGTTTCAGCTGCAGTGGAAGTAGTCCCAGTATTGCAATGTCTCCCCTCATAACTCCAGTTTCTCCATCCCTAACGTCCTTCTGGTAGATCCAATGCTGCAGAAATGTCAGTGGTCTTAAATTCCGTTCTGTAATCAAACATGTGAAACTGCTCATCTGCAATGATTTCCTCCTCATTCTGTTCTTCTAATTATAAAACCCAATGTACCATTCGCCTTTTTATTTTCTTTTAGCCGTCAGCTCTCTCACTTTGAGAGAATTGTATGCTTAAAAAGAGGCGTGGGGCGGCACAGTGGTTAGCACTGGTGCCTCACAGCAAGAAGTTTAACAACACCAGGTTAAAGTCCAACAGGTTTATTTGGTAGCAAAAGCCACACAAGCTTTCGGAGCTGCAAGCCCCTCCTTCAGGTGAGTGGGAATTCTGTTCACAAACAGAGCATACAAAGACACAGACTCAATTTACATGAATAATGGTTGGAATGCGAATACTTACAACTAATCCAGTCTTTAAGAAACAAAACAACGTGAGTGGAGAGAGCATCAAGACAGGCTAAAAAGATGTGTATTGTCTCCACACAAGACAGCCAGTGAAACTCTGTGGGGGTTACAAATAGTGTGACATGAACCCAATATCCCGGTTGAGGCCGTCCTCGTGTGTGCGGAAATTGGCTATCAGTTTCTGCTCAGCAACTCTGCGCTGTCGTGTGTCGCAAAGGCCGCCTTGGAGAACGCTTACCCGAATATCAGAGGCCGAATGCCCGTGACCGCTGAAGTGCTCCCCAACAGGAAGAGAACAGTCTTGCCTGGTGATTGTTGAGCGGTGTTCATTCATCCGTTGTCGCAGCGTCTGCATAGTTTCCCCAATGTACCATGCCTCGGGACATCCTTTCTTGCAGCGTATCAGGTAGACAACGTTGGCCGAGTTGCAAGAGTATGTACCGTGTACCTGGTGGATGGTGTTCTCACGTGAGATGATGGCATCTGTGTCGATGATCCAGCACGTCATGCAGAGGTTGCTGTGGCAGGGTACCACCAGGTACACGGTACATACTCTTGCAACTCGACCAACGTTGTCTACCTGATACGCTGCAAGAAAGGATGTCGCGAAGCATGGTACATTGGGGAAACTATGCAGACGCTGCGACAACGGATGAATGAACACCGCTCGACAATCACCAGGCAAGACTGTTCTCTTCCTGTTGGGGAGCACTTCAGCGGTCACGGGCATTCGGCCTCTGATATTCGGGTAAGCGTTCTCCAAGGCGGCCTTCGCGACACACGACGGCGCAGAGTCGCTGAGCAGAAACTGATAGCCAAGTTCCGCACACACGAGGACGGCCTCAACCGGGATATTGGGTTCATGTCACACTATTTGTAACCCCCACAGAGTTTCACTGGCTGTCTTGTCTGGAAACAATACACATCTTTTTAGCCTGTCTTGATGCTCTCTCCACTCACGTTGTTTTGTTTCTTAAAGACTTGATTAGTTGTAAGTATTCGCATTCCAACCATTATTCATGTAAATTGAGTTTGTGTCTTTATATGCTCTGTTTGTGAACAGAATTCCCACTCACCTGAAGAAGGGGCTTGGAGCTCCGAAAGCTTGTGTGGCTTTTGCTACCAAATAAACCTGTTGGACTTTAACCTGGTGTTGTTAAACTTCTTACTGTGCTTACCCCAGTCCAACGCCGGCATCTCCACATCATGACTACCAGCCTCACAGCGCCAAGGACCGGGGTCTATTCCTGGCTTGGATCACTGTCTGTGCGGAGTCTGCACGTTCTCCCCGTGTCTGCATGGGTTTCCTCCGGGTACTCCGGTTTCCTCCCACAATCCAACAATGTGCGGGTTAGGTTGCCCCTTAGTGTCAGGGGATTATGAGGGTAAATATGTGGGGTTACAGAGATGGGAGCTGGGTGGGATTGTCATTGGTGCAGGCTCGATGGGCCGAATGGCCTCCTTCTGCACTGTAGATTCAATGATTCTATGAAAACTTGCAGAGCTTTGGGGACTAATCAGATATTTCTTTCAGAAAGCCAGCTGACACGGTGAGCCGAATGAGTTATGACTCTGGGAAACCCTCTGGTGCCTTTCTATCGAGTTTATATCCTCATTGCTTCTTCTTCCTTCCAAAATATGGTAAGTACCCAAAGCAACTTAATTTTAATAAGTTCTGTGACATCCGCATATGCTTTTAAAATATAACTAATGCATATGGCCCAACAATTGGCTGATAGAATCAAACAGCATCTTCCTATAATTGTTCGTAATAAGCAGAGTACAAACTATGCTCAATCAGCCTACGCTTGCAAAACCCAAAGTAAACAAGTGTTTGGCACGTGTCTGTGATAGGGCAGCACCTGATGAAGAGTCCTGGGTGTGCTAATAGCTACGCTAACAATCAATTTCAGATAATCAGTTGAGCTCATAACACAGCTCATTTACACTTGCAAGAAGGGACCTATTCTCTGCAACCAAAAGGAATATGTTCAAACCATGTGTCTTTTTAGAAATTACCCAGGAACTTGGGGAGCTGATAGTTCACCGTTGTTTTCTCCATGGCAACATCAGCCAGAGCTGACTTCCCAATCAACCTTTTACCCTGTCATAAGATATAGTGATTGTTCGAAATTTGGCATTCATGTGTTTGTCCTGATGAGTGCAAGATGAAAATCTTTAGCGATATTCCTCATATTAGTCTCACATTTCACCTGTTGCTGCTCTTGATAAGCCATAGCATACCATATAAGGACCAGAATATTATACCACATGGAACAATAACACAATGCTCCATGACCCAAGCATCTGTCTCCGGCCCGGAGCCATAGTGGTTAACACTGCTGCCTCACAGCGCCAGGGACCTGGGTTCAATTCCGGTCTTGGGTCACTGTCTGTGTGGAGTTTGCACGTTCTCCCCGTGTCTGTGTGGGTTTCCTCCGGGTGCTCCGGTTTCCTCCCACACTCCAAAGATGTACGGGTTAGGTTGATTGGCCATGCTAAATTGACCATTAATGTCAGGGGCACTCACAGGGTAAATACATGGGGTTAGAGGCGCAGACTCGATGGGCCGAATGACCTCCTTCTGTACGGTAGGGATTCTACGATTTAAGACAACAAAGCCGAATTGTAGTTTAGCAAAATTTAAACCTTCAGGGAATTAGAAGTAAGAGGAAATGTTGGAAACACCCAGAACAGGCAGCATCCAGGAGGAGAAAAAGCTAGACTGTGATGTTTTGGTTATACATTCTGCATGCCAGTGTGCCAGCAACTCCCTAACATTCAACTACATTAAATACAAGTTGCTGTAGTTTGACCCACATGCTACAATGGTTTGGTCTCGTGCACTGGGTGAAGACACAAACAGCCAAAGATAAAAGTCAAAAAGGACAGTCAAACACATTTAATTTTACTGCTTCATTATGCAATAATCTGGTATGAGCATACAGACAGCGAGAATGCACAAGAATCAAAGCAGCGTGAGCAGTGCTGCATGGATCAGGCCGCAAACCCTGCCTGCACTTCACCCAGCAAGCAGACTGGTGATCACTGCACCTCCTTGTCGTGTCTAAGCTGCAAGGAGGGAGCGGCAAGCACCAAGCTTCAGGTTTTCTGCAGCTAGAACCTTTCATTGGCCAGGCTGAGTTCAAGATTGGCAGTGGTCAATCTGCCAGGTGACCTCCGTTTAAGATTGCTTGTCGTTGGGCAAGTTTTTCAAGTCAAAAAGGATCACCGTACAGAAAATTAAAAGAATACTGATATGCACACTGCACTTTTAAATAAAATAGGTGGCACATTTGAGATATACTATACAAATCCGTGTAGATAGGTATTCACACACACACCACATTCTAGGACAGATGAGAGTCTTCCACAATTGCACTTGCATGAATTGTAAACATAGTAATGTGCAACGAAGCTTGGATTTGACTGTGACACCAACAGCATACGGGTGCTGCTGGAGAGGATCAACCCGCAAGCTCAGTAAAGCATGCTGAGGAATGGAGCGAGAGAAAATTAGAGTTCCGGCCCCAGCAAACCGCCAGATTCATTCAGCCTGGAAGATGCCAGCGAGCACCAGAGGGCAATGTGGCAGTCGCTCGCGGGCCTCACCCTGCTCCTGCACCCTTCCACTCCCCGCCAGAGTCACACAAAGTCCGCTTTGAGGGGATGAGTGGCAGGTGGAGGGAAGTAAAGCAGAGAGCGAGTCACCTTCTCTTCACTTCCACACAAAGTGACCTCCAGCTTAGCAGCATGATCAAGGATCCCGTTAGAGAGGCTTTGCCAGGGAATGCCACTGTATCACAGGAGAGGCTGGAAGGTTAACATTTTAAAACAAGACAGTCCTTTAAAAACCTGTCCTTTCACTTGTCGGGAGCTTAATCATTTCAGAGAACTCACGATTTTGATTTCTTTCCCACCTCCTCCAGAATCTGTTCACTAAAACAGCAGTCATCGACATAAATTATACAGTCCGTTAAACCCATAATCAGTACTTGGCACATTACCTGACAAAGTTGATTTTTTTGTGGTGCTCTGATTTGGTTTCAGGCAGTGGGATTTGAGAGAATCCTTCACTGATTGCTCCCTCCCTCCCTCCCCCACCCAGGCACAGCATGGGGACCCTTACTGTGCTGTGTCGGAGCACCATGTTTCTACAATTCAACCGGGGCACAATCTCCATGGTTGCAGCTGCGGTGATTTAGGATAAGGCAAGGTCGCCTTGGCTGTACCGCAAGGCCAGGCTGCTGCTCTACACTTGCAGGTCAACAGGAGCAAAGCAGCCACACTTGGAAGGCTACAACTGGGTTGGGATGCGATCTGAAAGAGGTAAACCTTGAAAATGGCAGTTCCCCATCCCACCAGTGGATGCAACATTCTGCAGGACGGTTTAGACCGCAACAATGGAAGAAAAACAGTTCAACAGCATCCTCCCAAAATGAGACCTTCCAACGTTCGTGTCTGATGGTCTCAATCCAAGTGAAAATCTCCACAGTTGGCAATATAAAATATTCCAAACTGTCCACTGCTACATCACTTTCCTGTCACCAATTTGCCTCGGCTTTCCCCAGACGCCCGTTGGCATTGTCCATTATGGCTATTATCACGGAGACCTGTTCGGAATCTCCCCCGAGGTGCAACATGTCCTCCCATAGCAGCAGATTCCATCCAGCAATCACCCCACAAAAAAAAAATCAAGAAGGAACATTGCCAAGTACAGCTAAACACAACAATTGATTATTATACAACTGATTCATCCCATTCTTGCAAAACACACTCAAGCCTGAGAACAGTTGCTTCTCTGGGTGAAATGTTGGCGAGAGGCGTGAAACCAGCAAAGCAACAGCAGTGATAATCCATGGGAACTGGTCCGATCTTCACAAAAGTGGCTTCCAGAACCTCCAGTGAGAAGTATTAAGTGCAAAAGAGCAGATCCAGAGAACAATGTCCATCGTAAAGAAGCACCATGCTGCAATTTCCTCGTCAACTGCTACTGTGCATCACTATTCGCATGGTGTTACACATAGAATTCCCAGCCGTTCTTCAGGAGGTGGAAGCTCTTGGGACATCTTGATTATCTGCCAAATTTAGCTTTTGACTGAAGTAAATGGTGGGTTAAGGGTGAATATGTCCAACGCCACACCTTTCCCAGCCATCCCTCTCCCATCTTTGATGTCTATATACGAATTCGTTTTTTGCTTACCACGTGGTACCATGTCACATGCTTATGAGGAGCCAATGACAGGACTGAGAGTAGGCCATTCAACCCCTTGAGCCTGGCCTGCCACTCATAGCCGATCTCTATCTCAACTCCAATCAGGTCCTGGGATCATAGGAATGGAAGCAGCAATGAGGGGCATGGACAGGGTGGATCGGGAGCAGCTTTTCCCTTTGTTGAAGGGTCAGTTACGAGGGGGCACAAGTTAAAAGTGAGGGGTGGGAGGTTTAGCGGGGAGTTAAGGAAAAACCTTTTTACCCAGAGGGCATTGACAGTCTGGAATGTGCTGCCTGGGAGGGTGGAGGAGACAGGATGCCTCACATCCTTTAAAAAGTACCTGGATGAGTACTTGGCACGCCGTGGCATTCAAGGCTGTGGGCCAAGTGCTGGCAAGTGGGATTAGGTGGGCAGGTCAGGTCCTTTCATGCATCGGTGCAGGCTCGATGGGCTGAAGGGCCTCTTTTGCACTGTGGTATTGTGCGATTCAGTGAATGATTCCAGGATTTGCTTTCTCTGGGTCCAATGATCAGGCAGCACGGGGACATTCTGCAACCTCCCCTCTTCAGACTTGATCCAAAGCTCACCACCTCAAACAAACCCCTGAACCATCTCCATAGTCTCGGATCCCACCTCTCATATTCCCATCGAGCAGAGGTTGGGGCGAGGGGGGTGTGTGGGGCGGGGGGCAATGCACCGATTACAGAAGTTTCCTCTGCCTCGGCTGGACTAACTGCATTATGGACCAGGGTTGGAGAGCATATTGCCTGCCCTCTCATTCATCTTGGATAGCACGTGGCTACCACAGGGCAGAGGAAAAGAGAATAAACTAACTACCACAAAAAGAGGAAAGAGGTGAGGGTGGGGGAGGTCGTAAACAGTATGGATTATATGGACTCATCATCTCACAGCTGTCTGTGGGACCTTGCTTACAACAGCAACTGCCCTTTAAAAAGAGTAAAAGTTCTGAAAGTACCCAGAGACCTCCTGAGGTCATGAAAGGTGCCACCTTCTTCAGTCCTGCTGCATTATTACTCAAAGTAGTTCAATACAGGTGGTAAAGGATACATTGAAGAGCTCAGCTCCTCCAACTGCGGGAGAGAAAAGAAAAGCAAGCGTCTGATTACAAGATTCGTAACTACTGCACCCTCTCTGGTTAAACCGTTCAAAGGTCTCAGAGCGCGAGTGAAATGTGACCTTTTCAATGCATGCAAGAGGCATCAGGCTATTTCCCAGCACAGTTAAAGATTATTCATTAGTCACAAGCAAGGCTTACATTAGCCCTGCAATGAAGTTACTGTGAAATTCCCCTGGTCGCCACACTCCGCCGGGTGAATGCACCCTAACCAGCACGTCTTTCAGAATGTGGGAAGAAACCAGAGCACCCGGAGGAAACCCACGCAGCCACGGGGCAGACAACGTGCAAACTTCACACAGACAGCGACCCAAGCCGGGAATCGAACCCGGGTCCCTGGTGCTGTGAAGCAGCAGTGCTCACCACTCTGCTACCATACCACTCACAATCCGAGCATCGGATGGGAATCTCTGAAAGCTCACAAGACACAAACATGGTTGTGGTTAAGACAACAGCTTGAGCTGTGACTGGAGAACAATGGAGATTTGCTTTTTAATAAAAAAAATCATTCTTTGAGCACAGTGTCGCTGGCAACCTTGGCATTTATTGCCCGTCCTTAGTCACCCTGAGAAGGTAGCGGTGTTGGCGAGTCACCTTTTTTAGTTACTGCATTGTGAGGGGTTGGTACAAGTGAGTGGTTTGTTAGGATACTTCAGAGGGCAGATGAGAGGCAATCACATGGGTGTGGGACAGCAGTCACATATAGGCCCAGACTAGGTCAATCTTTTTGGCAAAACAATTAAACTAAATCAAATTAACTGAGGTACAAATCAAAAGGGGCAGCCCCCAAAAAAGGAAGCGCTTGAAACAAAAGACAAAGTAGAAAGAAAAGCTAAAACATCAAACTGGGAGGTTTCCTTCCCCAAGAATGAGCCGGTTGGGTTTTGCTCCTAATTGCTTGCATTGTACCAGGGAAAGTGGATGAAATTTAAAAACTAATTTCTCGTAGCATTGCTCCATGGTGCCGAGGAAAAGGAGTCCTGTAAGATTCGCCTCCTTCCCTAGCTTAAGAGCACCAATTGTATCAATCCAATCATTGAGATTAACCAGCCCTGTCAAACCAGTGACCTGGAAGGGTCTGTGGTCCAGCCACTCAGTGGATTAATCAGCTTGAGCTACCAGGAGATTGCGGCCGCAGTGGCTCTTTCTTTTCATTCCTCTCTGCTTGGCCCCAACATCTCAGACCCGGTGGAAGTTGGCCACTGCTCAGTGAGACTTACGTTAGTTAGCAACTTGTCCAGGTGCACGTCCCGAGCTATGACCTTCTGCTCCTCCACTGGCTCGTCAAGGTCACTGTAGAGGTCAAAGTGCAGGCGGGCTAGCTTCTCTTGCATCTCACGCACGTGCTCCATCTGCTCGATGGAACACTCGTTGCCTGCAGACGACCACAGAAAACAGGCAAGCCCCCAACAGTCAGAGCGGTCAAGTGCAAAGAACGGAAAAACAGAAACATTAGAAGCGGGAGCAGCTTGGTCAGTGGGGCCAAATTAATTCATTGTGAATAATGAAGAGGAGTGATCCCAGTATCAGTCCCTGTATAATGCTGGTCCTCACCTTCTGCCAGCCTAACAAATTACCTTTAACACTTAATAAAAGCAAATTATTGCGGATGCTGGAATCTGAAACCAAAAGAGAAAATGCTGGAAAAACCTCGGCAGGTCTGGCAGCATCTGTAAGGAAAGAAAAGAGCTGACGTTTCGAGTCCTGACGACCTTTTGTCAAATCCCAAAGGATGGGCTTTGACAAAGGGCCGTCTGGACTCGAAGCATCAGCTCTTTTCTCTCCTTACAGATGCTGCCAGACCTGCTGAGATTTTCCATCATTCTCTTTTGGTTTCATCTTTAACACTTACTTCTGTCCTCTAGTTACTTTTTGCTACCTATTTTGCTACTCGTCCTTTGGATCCATATGCTATGACCTTAGTCAGGAGACGCTTATGCAAAGGCCTTCTGAAAATGCAAAGAGATTACAGAGGGACATAGATAGTATGCAAGACTGGGCGGAGAAGTGGCAGATGGACTTCAACCCAGATAAATGCGTAGTGGTCCATTTTGGCAGGTCAAATGGGTTGAAGGAGTACAATATAAAGGGAAAGACTCTTAGTACGGTAGAGGATCAGAAGGACCTTGGGGTCCAGGTCCATAGGACTCTAAAATCGGCCCCGCAGGTGGAGGAGGTGGTAAAGAAGGCGTATGGTGTGCTGGCCTTTATCAATCGAGGGATTGAGTTTAGGAGTCCGGGGATAATGATGCAGCTATATAAAACCCTCGTCAGACCCCACTTGGAGTACTGTGCTCAGTTCTGGTCGCCTCATTACAGGAAGGATGTGGAAAAGATTGAAAGGGTGCAGAGGAGATTTACAAGGATGTTGCCTGGATTGAGTGGCATGCCTTATGAGGATAGGGTGAGGGAGCTCGGTCTTTTCTCCTTGGAGAGACGAAGGATGAGAGGAGACCTAATAGAGGTGTATAAGATGTTGAGAGGCATAGATCGGGTGGACTCTCAGAGGCTTTTTCCCAGGGTGGAAATGGCTGCTACAAAAGGACACAGGTTTAAGGTGCTGGGGGGTAGGTACAGGGGAAACGTTAGGGGGAAGTTTTTCACACAGAGAGTGGTGGGCGAGTGGAATCGGCTGCCATTAGTGGTGGTGGAGGCAAACTCAATAGGGTCTTTTAAGAGACTCCTGGATGAGTACATGGGACTTAATAGGATGGAGGGTTATAGGTAGGCCTAGAAGGTAGGGATATGTTCGGCACAACTTGTGGGGCCGAAGGGCCTGTTTGTGCTGTAGTTTTTCTATGTTTCTATTACATCTGTTCAGCCACAGGGCCTGTACTTCCAGGATTTAGCCAGTGGCCTAGCTGAAACATTGCTGTGCGTGTGGGGATGCTGGGGGAAAACGGGAGTGACCTTAATTATGGCTCCCAAGCAGAAGGGCCTACTGTCATTCACCGTCAAGATGAGATGTACCAGGAGTCATATCCTGATATAAAACAAAGAGTAGGATGGGGTAGGTTGGACACACTTTTCACACGGACAATCTTCTGATCAGGTGGAGGTGTTTCCAGCTGGATTCTTGCTGAACAAAGCTCAACTCCACTTGCACTGCCTCCGTGCAGGGAAGAACAGATCAGGTAAAGGTCAAGCAAAAACCAACCCAGCATGTACTTTGAAGAATCCTGCAATCACACAAAAAGATCCTTTTACCAAACGCTTGAAGCTTTCCAGAGTGGAAGTCGGTTAGAAGGCTGAGCAATCCTCTCTCCATCTCTTTCACATCAGATACATCGGTGAGGAAGGAATGCTGAATAGGGGCTGACTGAGTGCTCTTCCCAGCTACACTCTGTAGTTTGGGCTTCTCTTTGGCTACCCTGAGGACAAAGAAAGGAAAGAAAGCAAGAATGAGTGCACGAATAGATTAAAATCTGCAACTCCCGAGAGTGGAAAACTCGGACTGTGTGGCCAAGAGGACAGCTTTGTGCTGTCAGATTGATGAGATGTCAACTCAAATTCTCCACTCTGCTCAGGTCTTGGTTTCAGGCCTGCTGCTCGAGTCAATTGTTGACAAACAAACATACAAAAAAAAGAGAAACCTTTTCTTCACCTCTGAATCCTTTGCTCATTTTAAACATCCAGTCTTTGATTACCAGCCCTTCATCCATTGGAAGCAGTTCATGATTTTGAACACTTCTGTGAAATCTCCTCTTAACCTTCTTTGTCCTAAGAGAACCCAAGATTCTCCAGTCTCTCCAAATAAGTGAAGTCCCTTTCCTTGGTACAATTCTGGTAAATCCTTTTTGCTTCCTCTCCTAAATTGCAGTGCTCAGAATTGAACACAATACCCTAAATAAGCCCAACCAGCATTCTATAAAGGTTTCATTGCATGTGTACCACATGTTTCTATTAATAAAGCCAAGGACCCCCATTTCTTTTTAACAGTTTTCTCAACTAACTCTACCATCTAAAGATTTGTGCCCATATACCTCACTGTTTGCTACATGTTTGAGTTCTGTGTCATCTTTGACCTTTGACATTATGCCCAATGGAGGCCATTATCAAAGAGAGAGAGAGAGAGAGAGTGGTCCTAAAACCAAACCCTGGGGACATTCTTCCCCCAACCTGAAAAATCTATTCCATCATTATTCTCTGCTTTTGGTCCCAAGTCAATTGTGCACCCAAACTGCAACCCTTCCTTTAATCTTGTGGGTTTTAATTTTGCTAACAGGTCTATTATGTAGCACTTTGTCAAAAATCTAATAAAGTCCAGACATACAAAATCAACTTTACAACCCTAATTAACCTTTTCCTTGAACAAATGGGTGTGGACTTTAATTTTGCCCTGGATTACAGTATTTCAAAGTTAGAAATCATAGAAACCCTACAGTACAGAAAGAGGCCATTCGGCCCATCGAGTCTGTACCGACCACAATCTCACCCAGGCCCTACCCCCATATCCCTACATATTTACCCACTAATCCCTCTAACCTACACATCTCAGGACACTAAGGGCAATTTTTTAGCATGGCCAATCAACCTAACCCGCACATCTTTGGACTGTGGGAGGAAACCGGAGCACCCGGAGGAAACCCACGCAGACACGAGGAGAATGTGCAAACTCCACACAGACAGTGACCCAAGCCAGGAATCGAACCCAGGTCCCTGGAGCTGTGAAGCAGCAGTGCTAACCACTGTGCTACCGTGCCTACCATCAATGTTAGGCTGATTGGCCTACAGTTGTAGAGCCCTCCCCCTCCTATTGCTTGAAACATGTCTGCCATTGGCAATCTTTCAGTTCTGTGACATAAGAACACAAGAAATAGGAGCAGGAGTAGGCCATCTAGCCCCTCGAGCCTGCCCCGCCATTCAATAAGATCATGGCTGATCTGAAGTGGATCAGTTCCACTTACCCGCCTGATCCCTATAACCCCTAATTCCCTTACCGATCAGGAGTGACACCACTCCAACATCAACAACGGACTGCAAAATTGCAATGGGAGCCTCTACAGTTTCCTCACTTCCTTCAGTAATTTAGGATGCGTTCTATCCAGACCAGGTGACTTACCTACTGTGAGAACTGCCAATCTTTTAACTATCTCCTCTTTGCCCATTTTGATCCTAACCAGTATCACCACTGCCTCCCCCTTTGCTGCTACATTGGCAGCATCCTTTGCTCTAGTGAACTGAAACAGAATGTACTCATTAATACCTCTGTCTCTAAAAGAATATCTTTTTGGTCCCTAGTTGGTCCAGCCCTTCTTTGAGTACCTTTTTTGCTCTTTCAAAGTTGATCATCAATATTTGTATTTCCTTTTACATTATCCGCTAAATTAGTCTCATTCTCACTTTGCCCTTTGTTTTCCTCTTGAATAGGTCTCCCCCGTACTTACTGTACGTTGATAGTTCACACATTAAGTCAAATCTATTCCAACAGACTGTGTTGTGGTAAAAGGATATTACCAGTCACCTCATGCTTTGCAGTGGAATTAGTTTTAACACTGTACTGAGGTCACCACCACAGCGCGACCTGTTATAGTTGGGAACTATATAGCAGGTGCAGACACACACAGACACACACACACACAGACAGACACACAGACACACACAGACACACACAGACACACACAGACACACACAGACACACACAGACACACACAGACACACGCTCGCCAGTGAGATCATGTGAATTACAATGTCCACGCTAGGCAGAGATCAACTCATTTAAACATAGATCAGGGAATGAACTTGGGTTCTTCTGAGTTTGTATGTCACCCAGTGAGTTGCAGTTTTTCATACTTAAACAAATCAAGAATGCTATAAAACTTGGCCAAACATTACTGAAGCAACTTAAACACCAACAGCTTTCCTTGCTGGACTTCAGAGAGACCAGCAATGATTAATTTGCTCCACACTTACACATCACTCTGAGCACGATGCAAGCTCAGGGTCTGTGGAGTCACCCTGCTGAAGAAAAGATTGGGGCAGGGGAAGAGCTACTTTTCTGTGGTTCCACACCCTGATGCTTCTTCTTGCATCACTTACCACTACTGACCAGGGATAACAAATCCAAGAGAAACCACATTGTAAAAGTGATCACTGGATTAGCGGATTAAACTGCAGCCTGTTGCAGGATAGAGACACCTATGGGCAAGATGAGGATTAATAAAATAGGAGGCAATAGCTAAGAAAGGAGAGGCAGGGATTCAGGCAACAGCCAAGCAGGAGTGGTAGGGATTCAGGTTAAATACAACCAGCCCAATGTGGGTTCCAATGCCAACTTTGAAGTGGAATGAGATTTGGGGGGGGGGGAAGAGTGCTGTATGAGTGAGCTGGACACATCAAGCTGGATATTCATCCCTCATAGAAAGCAATGAAGAAATACACCAGCAGGTAATACACTAAGAGTTGCTGCTCTTGGCATACAGGTAACTTCAAATTAGAGTTCTTCTTCCCATGTGTGTCCCAAAGGACGGAAGTGTACATCAGAACCTACACTGTATTAAGATGTTCAGTTTGAGGTTGAACGTATGGTATTGACGAACAAACACACTCTGGGCTCAGCTTTAGCCATCAGTCTCTGGTCAATTTTAGAATCAGCTTGGACACATCCTTACAAGCTTTGCCTTTTTAAGTAACAGAATCATGGCATCTTTACAGAGCAAGAGGAGGCCGTTCGGCCCATCAAGCGCACACTGGCTCTCTGAAAGGGCATCCTACCCAATCCCACTCCCTTGCCTTATCCCCGTAACCTTGCACCTTTTCGCTTTTCATGCCTGATGCACTGACGTTCCAATAGCAGAAGGAGCAGGAGCCTCAGATCAGAGGCAACATGTGGAAACCCCGTCTATAAAAACAGCAAGTTGCTGCAGTCTGGGACCCATTGCCTAAATGGCCGGTGGAAGCAGATTCAATGGTAACTTTCAAAAGAGAATTTGATAACTGTTTGAAGGAAAAACATTTACAGTTTTTCTGGAAAAGAGCAGGGGAGTGCAATTAGTTGAACAGCCAATCAGGCATGATGGGCCAAATGGTTTCCTTCTGTGCTGCATCATTCCAAGATATATCTACTTCCCTTCTGAAATTTATTATTGAATCGGCTTTTCACCAAACTTCAGGTAGTGCATTCCAGAAAAGGAATAAGTTGCTGCTTCTCCCCTCTGATTCTTTTGCTTTTTCCCATATCCTCCATTGACTGATCCGCCTGCCAGTTTTTCCTGATTTACTCCATCCAAACTCCTCAGAATTAAACCTCCCCTTAACCTTCGTGCTTCTGAAAACAATTCCAGCTTCTCTAGTCTCCCCACACGGCACGGTAGCACAGTGGTTGGGGCGGCACGGTAGCACAGTGGTTAGCACTGCTGCTTCACAGCTCCAGGGTCCCGGGTTCGATTCCCGGCTCGGGTCACTGTCTGTGTGGAGTCTGCACATTCTCCTCGTGTTTGCGTGGGTTTCCTCCGGGTGCTCCGGTTTCCTCCCACAGTCCAAAGATGTGCGGGTTAGGTTGATTGGCCAGGTTAAAATTGCCCCTGAGATGCGTAAATTAGAGGGATTAGCGGGTAAATATGTGGGGGGTAGGGCCTGGGTGGGATTGTGGTCGGTGCAGACTCGATGGGCCGAATGGCCTCCTTCTGCACTGTAGGGTTTCTATGATTTCTATGATAACTGAAGATCCTCATTCCTTTGCACCCTCTCCAAGGCCTCGCCAAACTTGACTTGCAGGTTATCTTCCTCAGTCTCATAAATGTACAGTCTCACCATCTCAGACATGCTCCAGAGTAGGCTGCAGCCAGTGCTGCCACTACAGGTTAGTTCAGTAAATTGGAACTGCTAAGCTTTTGAAGTCAAAGTAATCTTCACCAAATAGCGTCTCTATCCTCCCAGCAATTGAGAGAGAGCTTTACATCATTCCTGTTTCTTTCCCTTTTCTGAACTGCTTAAATTCTGGGATCATTTTCCTCCACCAACCCATTCTGCAATTGTCTCTGTCATTTTCTTGAAGGTGCCGGATCATTGTTGGGTATAGTCCCAAATGTACAGGCTGACCTAACATCTAGCGCAACTCTCCATCCTTCATGTGTGATCTTGGGCAATGCATCTCAATCAAGCTATCAAAGCTAAGCCCAATCAAGCCCACACAAGCTAGTAAAGTTTGTTTGTTAGTCACAAGTAGGCTTACATTAACACTGCAATGAAGTTACTGTGAAGATCCCCTAGCTAGTTTCCAAAATAACTTTCTGTACAAGAACTAAGAGCAGAGGACCAGCCTGATTCACTCCTCCAACTTTCCCTCCTCTCAGAAATAGATGAAGTTTCAAGCTGATATAAAAAAACCAAGGGGCTTCCAGTGAGAGAAGGACGAACAAATAGAGGCAGAAACTGATCAGGAGTGCAGCACATTTAGGCAAATACAAGTGACACTCAGACTCCAACATCCATTCAGATGCAAGAAGGGATGTTGAATTTGATTATGAGGGATTAAATAAACTTGCAGTCCCGGAACATCAAAGGTTCAAAGTGGTTGGTTGAAGATTTAAGGAAATCACTAGGATTGATGGAGGAAAACAGTTTCCACTGCTGGAGGGGTCTAGGAGAAGCAGACATAACTTCTCTGCCAAATGAACTGGCTTTGATTTTAAGGTGAGGAAACACTTCCTCCAGCAAAGGGTGATAGAAATGTGGAAACCTCTCTCCCAGAAAAGGATGTAGTTGCTAGCTCAACTGATAATTTTATATTTGTGATATGATTTTTCCAGTGGAGGACATTAAGAGATATTAAACTAAGCGCGGTGCAAAGAGTTAGGATATAGGTCTGCCATGATCTTACTGAAAAGCTGAAGATGCTGAATGATGTTGAAGGCTAGATGCGAAGATGACATTTCTCCTCAGCTAGCAGGGCTACAGGTCTAGAGCAAAGGACGGGACTGACTGGATTGCTCTACAGAGAGAGGGCATGGATTTGATGGGCCAAATGGCCTCCTTCTGTGCCATAATGACTTGACGACCCCCTTCACGGGGAAAATCAAGAACAAGTGGGCATGGTTCCAAAACAAGGGGATTTAATCCGATTTAATACAGAGATGACAAGAAACGTCTTGTTTCAGAGGGCCGTTCGCATTTGGAGTTCTCTCCCACATAGAGGAGCAAGCTGGCTAACTGAATATGTTCAAGGCCGAGTTAGACAGATCTTTGACTGACAAGGAAGTCAAGGACTTTGGGGAGACAGACAGGAAAGTGAAGTTGGAGTTACATCAGATTAGCCATGATCTTGCTGACAGGCAGAGCAGGCTCAAGGGACTGAATGGCCTTCTCCTGCTACGAGTTCTTATGTTTTTGTAAATGGCCTGTTTCTGTTCCTATATTCCTCATTTGTCAGGAGGGTAGTAAGCAACTTAGCTGGGCTCTCATACGGAGATATTCAATCCCTCACGCAAAACAATAATCTTGCAGGTGGCATCAGATTGTAGCAGTTCAAAGTCAGCACGGGGTACTGTTTATATCAGAATCATAACTCCATCATCATTAACCTGTCTACAAGCAGCTAGTTCAGTACGTATCCCGATGGAAAAATGAAACCTTCTATCTGGTTTCTAACGGGAAGTTCTCTGAACAATTCATTCACTGGTTTGTTTGACTTCCTTCCACATCGTGATATTTCCGAGTGATATTTCCGAGACAGAGCAACTCATGACGCTGTGGCCTGTGATATTGCCACATGTGAATACTGACCCTGCAGATAACGTGCAAAGAGTTAGGGTTACAGAGATATAGGAATCATTAGCACTAGGCACTGCACAAAATCTTGAGCTGATAGCTGCACGGTTAAATTCGATGTTACCGGCAAAAAGAACTTATTCCCATTGTCAATAAATACATCCTATGACAGGCACACTCAGCAGAGCCTAGTCCCTAGAATGATGCACTGAAATAGCCTAGTTTCAAGTAAATAAAAACACCCCTGCATCACAGGCTCATAGCCCAGTTAACTCCATTTATCCACACCATTGATCACTGCAGCAACTGCTGTTTCCACACTCATAAAAACACAGGAAAGATTTTGATTCTTTTTGAATCATCATTCTGTGCTGTATTAGAGCAGGCTGCCACTTTACCTTGGTAAATCCTCCTGTACTCTGCAGTCTGTGTTTTCTGTTTCTACTATCGATAGCAGGTCCAAATCAGGCTGACAGTTGAGAACTTCAGGTACAGTTCATAAATAAACACCAATTTCATTAAACTATCAGGACTTGTGATGTCACTCACTGAAAACTTGACCTTCTTGTAGCCCTTGGCCTCAGGAGTGTAAGAAAGGAACAAGCCAGGAGTTTTCCTCCCCTACACAAAATTACTCCTCGTCTTCCGATCAGTCTTCTGAACTCAGCATTGGATTTTAATAACTTGAGCTCACAGTCAGCACTCCATTTTCTCAGACAGCAGATGCCGGTAATGGTTCGCCTGTTGACGTTTAGACTCACTTTTGGTTTCTTTAACCTCTTCCATTGCCATCCCTTTTCGCTTGTGCCCATCGTCCCTTTCGTCATTTAAACGGTCGCTTGGTATCACAGAACTTGAATCCAGCTGAAAAGAGAGAGATGTTGTCGAAGTTTTTTATCTTGCATTTATCAGGACAAACATAAGAATACCAAATTTCAAACAATCACACCGATTTTCACGACAGGCGAAGGAAGGTGTTGATTGGTTGGCGAGTCGACTCTGATTGGCTGAGGTGCTGCCATGGAGAAAGCAATGGGGAGCTATAGGCTCCGCAAGTTTCTGGGTAATTCAAAAAGAAGCACAAGGCTTGTTCTCCATGTCAGCGCCTCAGCCAATTACCAATCGGCACCCTTTTCTCCTGTAGTGTAAACGTGATTGTTTGAAATTTTTGCATTTGTCCTGATCAGTGAAAGATGCAAAGCTTCAGCAAAATGTCTCTCTTCTTAACAATATTTTGTCATTTAATCACTCCTGTTTTTCGATCCTATGACAGAATTTCCCTTTAGTTCTTTCTTGCCCATTAAACCCCACCTTTTCTCTGCCCCTTCACTTACTTGAAAAGTGTTACATCACTAACTTCTTCCAGTTCTGATGAAAGGCCTGAAACGTTATCTCTGTTTCTCTTTCCAGCACTTTCTGTTTTGATTTCAGAATTCCAGGACTCGCAGAATTTTGTTTCTTTTAAGGTTCCACCATTGCCTAATACAACAGGTTTATTAGCCCATTAATAATACTCTGAAGCTCAGCACCTCATAAATGTAGACTTTTATAGCCAATTACAACACACTAAATCAGTCATCTAACTGCTGTACAGTCACACAGCCGCCATTTGCCCAAACCGTCAAGTTTCATCAAGAGGTGGTGGGGGAGGGGGAGATAGGAAGCAGGAAATCACAGCTTAGTCTGATCCTCTCTTCATTCAATGCCCAGTGACATGCAACCACCAGCTGATATTAATGAAAGGCGGGAGCACCATTTGATTTCTCCCCCCTCGCTCCCACCCAGGTCCCCCAATCCTGTGCCTGGGGAAACTGAGGCCAATTGCACTGCCTCTACCATCATGCAGGGTGAAGCTTGTTAAAAGGAGATGGGGGGGGGGGCTCGGTCAGCATAAGGGAGGTTAGGGAAATCTGGAAAAGGGTCTATTCTGGTCAGCACCAAACCAGGCATTGCACTTACCCCACTGAACCTTCAGGCAAATTCCAGAGATCTAGTTAAAGCACGAGGCAGAACCCAGATGAATATCCCTTCTTCTGGCAAAAACCGCTTTGATATTCCTAGGAGTTTTGGTGTTTATTTTTGATTATTTGCAAATTCGTCGAGCAGACTTTGCAGTTGCACCAGCTTTGCTGGTTTATTTTTCTTTCTGAAAAAAGCAAAACTGGGATGAAAACTGGTCTCAGCTTCACACTCTTAGCTGAAGAGCAGGGGCAAAATGGATTCAGGTACGCAAGAAGGGCAGTGGGTAGGGAACACAACTGGAAATAACACACTGGGACTCAGGTGTAGCAGTAAATAAGGGGTTGGGGGCAAACTTTAAAACAATGCACGAGGACTTAGAGAATGGGGTGAGGGTGGAAGCACTTGATGCTAATGACTAAACAAAACATGCAACCTTTTTTGATGGGAGTGGTAGAAATAAGCATTATTGGTTTACTAATAGTTTTTAATAGTTTAACTAGAAAACTTAATCCAACATTAATGGCAATAACAGCAAATGTAGCTTAAATGGGTGTCTCCAAACTCAGAGTTATTTATTTATCATTATCAGGGACCCGGGTTCAATTCCCGACTTGGGTCACTGTCTGTGTGGAGTTTGCACATTCTCCTCGTGTCTGGGTGGGTTTCCTCCGGGTGCTCTGGTTTCCTCCCACAGTCCAAAGATGTCCAGGTTGGATAGATTGGCCACAATAAATTGCCCCTTCGTGTCAGGGGGACTAGCAAGGCAAATACATGGCTTTATAGGGATAGGACTTGGGTGGGATTGTGGTCGGTGCAGACTCAATGGGCCAAATGGCCTCCTTCTGCACTGTAGGGATTCAATGATTAGTGTCACATGTAGGCTTATATTAACACTGCAATGAAGTTACTGTGAAAATCAAGAAGCATGATCTGTAACAGAGCTCCAGCAGGCCACTGAGGCAAGTTGCCACCAGTAGCCAAAGTGTTTAATACAGACAGATATAGAAAGGGAGATGTGTGCGTGTCGAACAAAGACAGGACTAGACCCAGCTTGGAAGCAATATGGTTAAATAGCAATCACCATCTCAGCTCATACTTTCAAGGCACCAGCATAAAATAAGGATGATATAGAAATGGCTTGAAAGAGCTTTCACTATTTTCAATCTGCTCATCTGCCTGGATAAAGAGATCACGACACAAATAGACTTGAGTTTCTTTTTAAAAATGGACAATCACGTAGACCTCTTAGGTTCGTCTGATGCGAAAGGATTAAATATTACACACAACTCTAAAATGACTTCTGTCTTCTTGGACCTGCACCTTTAGTAAATGGGTGTCAATCTTGGGGAAAAGAACAGGAAGCTACAACACTGGTATCCTGCCACAAGAGGGAGACGGGCTAATGAGAGCCTCCTGCCAGGCTGGGCGGATTCCAGCACCTAAAGCTGGCAATGCCTTTTTAAATTTAAATGATCCAATCAGTGGACGATGTTGTTGATTCTGGCATTTTGATTGCACTACATAGGATGGATAACTCTAATTGGAAAGTTCCTCCTGCCCACACAATGAAGATAAGCAGATGCTCAAGCCAAACTACTAACAGCACTTGTCTTTTCAAAATTTAACATCAGAACTTTCAACGTTTTGAAGCATTTGCAGCATTTGCATGATTACTGTCGAATGCCTCGTACAGTTCCTGCGCTCAGTGGAATTCATGTGTTGAATCTCACTCCTGCTCCTCTATAAATCCATTCCACACAAATAATCATCCAGTTTGTCTCTTTAAAAAAAAACACAATTAGCAATCACAGATTGCAAAAGTGGATTCAATATTTTCATAGAATGAATGGGGCAGCACGGTGACACAATGGTTAGCGCTGCTGCCTCACAGCGCCAGGGACCCGGGTTCGATTCCCAGCTTGGGTCAGTGTGTGGAGTTTGCACGTTCTCCCCGTGTCTGCGTGGGTTTCCTCCGGGTGCTCCAGTTTCCGCCCACAGTCCAAAGATGTGTGGGTTAGGTTGCTTGGCCGTGCTAAATTGCCCCATAGTGTCAGGGACACTAGCTAAGGTGAATGCTTGGGGTTATGGGGATAGGGCCCGAGTGAGATTGTGGTCATAGCAAACTCAATGGACCGAAAGGCCTCCTTCTGCACTGTATGATTCTATGATTCGACACAAATCTGATCCATTGTACACATGCTGATTCTTTGAAAGTTAGTCCCATTCCTCCTGCTTTTTCCCCATAACATGATGGAAATCAGGGGCATGGCGATTCAATTCCGGCCTCGGGTTACCATCTGTGTGGAATCTGCACATTCTCCCCGTGTCTGCGTGGGTTTCCTCCGGGCGCTCCGGTTTCCTCCCATACTCCAAAGATGTGCAGGTTAGGTGGATTGGCCATGCTAAATTGACACTCGTGTCAGGGGGATTAGCAGGGGAAATATGTGGGGTTACGGGAATAGGGCCTGGGTGGGATTGTAGCTGGTGCAGACTCAATGGGCTGAATGGCCTCCTTCTGCACTGTAGGGATTCTATAATGTCATAAGACTAGCAGTCCAGAGCTCCGAGGACATGGGTTCAAATCACACCATAGCAGCCAATACAATTTAAATTCAATTAATAAATCTGGAGTTAAAAAGCTAGAACGTGACAACAATTAACATTTGTTGCAAAAGCCGAACGTTAAGGAAGGAAATCTGGTCTACATGCTCCAGACCCACAGCAATGTGGCTGATTCTTACCTGCCTTCTGCAATGACCTAGGAAGCCATTCATTTCAAGGACAATTTGGGGTGGGCGACAAATGCTGGCCTTGCCAGTGGCACCCATGTCCCATGAAAGAATAAAGAAAAAAATTGTAACTGAATGGAAGAACATGCTCGAGGGACTGGAAGGTCTACTCCTATCCCCATGTTCTCTCACTATCTCCTCTCTTACCACCACCAAAAGAAACAAGAACTCCAGACGTAGGAAATCTCAGAACAAATCCATGTCCCAACACTGTCCCATACTATTGATGAACTTAGAAATGGTGCATTTCTCAAGATAACATATGGAATAGAGATGAGACATTGTAACCCAGGCTCAACATGCTGATGCCAATGATCATACAAAAGTAAAACTGGAGTGGGCCATTCAGCTATTGGTCCTGCTCCACCATTCAATAAGATCATTGAACCATCATTGAAAAGTTACAGCACAGAAGGATGCCATTCAGCCCATCTTGTCCATGCCAGCCCAAAAACACCCAGGTGTCCTTTCTAATCCCACCTTCCTGCACCTGGCCCATAGCCCTGTAGCTTGCAGCACTTAAGGTTCAAATCCAGGTACTTTAAAAGGGTTTGGGATCGCTCCCTCCACCACCCAACTCAGGAGGTGAATTCTAGACACCCACCACCCTCTGCGTAAAAAAGTTCTCCCTCATGTCCTCTCTACACCTGCTGCCACTTACCTGAACGGAATCATGGCTGATCATATTGTGGTCTCAATTCGACTTTTCTGCCTGCCCCCCCATAAAACTTTGACTCCCTTCAAAAATCTGTCTAACTCAGTCTTGAATACTTTCAAGAACCTAGATTCCACTGTTCTCTGGGAATTCCAAAGATTAACACTCAGAAGGAAATTACTCCTGATCTCAGTCTTAAATGGGAGATCCCATTTGTAGAAAAACTGTGTCCCCTCGTTCTAGATTCTCCCGAAGATCTTCTCAGCATATGATGGAAACTAGCTCTTCAATAGCAATGTTGTACAGCTCAAAATACTGTGGCCAGACAGAGAACAGTTCTGAATGACGTTTATTATTGAACTGTACAAAAGCTCCACAGACCCACAATTAGGCTTTTTTCAAATCCTGAAGACAACCCAAAACTGCAACTGATGTCACTGACATACTGTGCTTCATTTAAAAGAAAAATGAGCCCAGTCTGCATTCCTTCAACTTTACATTGGAAAACCTCCAAATCCCTGCTGATACATTTTTTGTCACAAGCTCAAAGTGTGCCATTCAGTAGGATCCATCGAACAAATACATCGAAAGCAGCAGCAGCCATAAATTCTTCCAATGTTGTAAACTGAATAGTTTCAGTTACGGAAAACTTGTTGAGATCAGCCTACAAGATCAGGTGGCATTGCGAGTGAGAACTGTCTTTCAAGCTGGGATTTGGCTTATAATCAGGTCAGATCGAGACCATGCAAGTCTTTCCTCTCCTTCGGTTAGTCTTATAAGCTCCTCAATGCGATTCCTAACTTGCACAAAGCTGCCTGTGACTGAGCACAAATTAGCAATCTCACTCACATTTTACACACTCTCGATCTTTCATGTGCCCTGTCCAATGTTCTCATAAGTCTTGTGTAGGGATCAACAGACTTGATGCAATGTTTAAATACAGCATGACCAATGCACTGTACAGCCTCAGCAAAACCTGCATTGTACTGTTCTGGTTGTATGTCCTAGATACCCCACCGGAAGGCCGCTGCCCTCGACTTGACATGTATGCCCAAGCCATCAGGAGGTGCACCAACACCAAATTCATCAGCTGCACTCACAAGACAGCCCCAAACATCACCCAAGCACAACGCAACGCCATCCACGCTCTCAAGACCAACCGCAACATTGTCATCAAACCAGCAGACAAAGGAGGGGCCATCGTCATACTGAACAGAACGGATTACTGCAAAGAAGTGTACCGACAACTGAACAATGAGGAACACTACAGACAGTTACCCGCAGATCCGACCAAAGAACATACCAGTCAACTCAACACTCTAATCAAGACCTTTGATCCGGACCTTCAGAACACCCTCCGTGCTCTCATCCCACATACTCCCCGGGTTGGAGATCTCTACTGCCTCCCAAAGATACACAAGGCAAACACACCCGGCCATCCCATTGTATCGGGCAATGGGACCCTGTGTGAGAACCTCTCCGGCTATGTCGAGGGCATTCGAAACCCATTGTACAAAGAACCCCCAGCTTTTGTCGCGACACGACGGACTTCCTACAGAAACTCAGCACACATGGAGCAGTTGAATCAGGAGCACTCCTCGTCACAATGGATGTCTCAGCACTCTACACCAGCATCCCCCACGATGATGGCATTTCTGCAACTGCCTCAGGACTCAACGCCGACAACTGCCAGTTTCCAGATGCAATTTTACAACTCATCCGCTTCATCCTGGACCACAATGGCTTCACCTTCAACAACCAGTCCTTCATCCAGACACACGGAACAGCCATGGGGACCAAATTCACACCTCAATATGCCAACATCTTCACGCACAGGTTTGAACAAGACTTCTTCACCGCACAGGACCTTCAACCAATGCTATACACTAGATACATCGATGACATTTTCTTCCTTTGGACTCATGGCAAACAATCACTGATCATCAACACGGATGCCATCATCTCACGTGAGAACACCATCTACCAGGTACACGGTACCTACTATTGCAACTCGGCCAACGTTGTCTACCTGATACGCTGCGGGAAAGGATGTCCCGAGGCATGATACATTGGGGAAACCATGCAGACACTATGACAACGGATGAATGAACACCGCTCGACAATCACCAGGCAAGACTGTTCTCTTCCTGTGGGGGAGCACTTCAGCGGTCACGGGCATTCAGCCTCTGATCTTCGGGTAAGCGTTCTCCAAGGCAGCCTTCACGACACACGACAGCGCAGAGTCGCTGAGCAGAAACTGATAGCCAAATTCCGCACACATGAGGACGGCCTAAACCGGGATGTTGGGTTTATGTCACACTATCAGTAACCCCCACAGCTTGCCTGCTGGACTTGCAGAATCTCACTGGCTGTCCTGTCTGGAGACAATACACATCTCTTTAACCTGTGCTTAATGCTCCCTCCACTCACATTGTCTGTATCTTTACGACCTGGTTGGCTGTAGAAATTCGCATTCTAATCAGTATTCTGTAACTTGATTTTGTGTCTCTGTGCCCTGTTTGAGAGCAGATTTCCACTCCATCGGACGAAGGAGCAGCACTCCGAAAGCTAGTGGCGTTTGGTACCAAATAAACCTGCTGGACTTTAACCTGGTGTTGTTAGACTCCTTACTGTGTATGTCCTAGAAACAGGCACTCACTTTGAAAGAAGTTGATGGCATGAGATTTTACGCTGCTGCTCCAAAGTGAGGCCTTCTGAAATGTTAGTAGCTTTTAGGGCACTTTAGTTGAATTTGTCTGGTCTTATACCTCATCTGGGAGCTTGATGTTCAAACGTTGGTGGGAGGCGGGGTGGGACAAGAAAGAAAAGTGTTCCATTTCCCCTCACTCAACTCAACGAGGGACAATATATATAAAATTAAAATATAAAGGCAGATCAAAATATTATTTTTGATAGGATATACTTCAGCAACTGCTACAAAACTTTACAATGTATAAATGAAATGGATGAATAAGATTCACATCGTTTCGGGAAGGAAATCTGAGGACCTTACTCAGCCTGGCCCATCTGCGATTCCAGACCCGCACTTCTAACCATTTCTGAGCTAGTTAGATATTGGATGTTACAGAAGAAAGCCCACTACCACCACCATCTCAAGGACAAGTAGGGATGGGTATTAAATGCCAGCCTTGTCAGCAATGTCCACATTGCAAAAATGATTTTAAGAAAAATATATATATTATACCTTTTCAGCTTTTGTTTTGGAGCAGCAGTCTGCGAGCCAGTGTTCAAGCCCACACTCTTACTGGGAGCCGTGCTTTTCTTGTTGCTCACTGGGGGAGCATGTTGATGTGTCGAGCTCTTGGGACTCCTGCGCTTCAGTTTCTTCTCCTCCATTCTGCCTGCTATTCAAGGGGCAGAATGCCTGCAGGAAGACAATTTAAATAAATGTTACAAAACGAACATGGGTACCAGTTGTTACCGAGATCATTTCCCCCAATAGCAGTTAAATTAAGCTTGTGGAGAATGTGTAGTCGGCAAAAGTCATTGATCCATAGGGGAAGGATGAAAAGAAACAGGAACAAAAATTATGTTCTTGTAATTGGCAGTAGCAATTTTAACACAAGGACAAAGGTTAAAATAATTATAGGCAGTACACAAATTGGCTGGCATGCTTATTTGTCTGGCAGTCTGAGTCACCAAGACGTTAGGTTCAAGTTCCAATCTCGAGCTTCAGCACAAAAATCGGAGCTGACAGTCCACGGTACGGCACGGTAGCACAGTGGTTAGCACTGCTGCTTCACAGCTCCAGGGTCCCGGGTTCAATTCCCGGCTCGGGTCACTGTCTGTGTGGAGTTTGCACATTCTCCTCGTGTCTGCGTGGGTTTCCTCCGGGTGCTCCGGTTTCCTCCCACAGTCCAAAGATGTGCGGGTTAGGTTGATTGGCCAGGTTAAAAATTGCCCCTTAGAGTTCTGAGATGCGTAGGTTAGCGGGATTAGCGGGTAAATATGTGGGGGCAGGGCCTGGGTGGGATTGTGGTCGGTGCAGACTCGATGGGCCGAATGGCCTCCTTCTGCTCTGTAGGGTTTCTATGATTTCCAGTGCAGTATAGAGGAAATGCTGCACTGTCGAAGGTGCCTTTTTTCAGAAGTTAAACTGAAGCCAAGCCACATAGAGGGAACGTGGGAACACGCACATGCACGCATAGTGGCACAGTGGTTAGCACTGCTGCCTCACAGTACCAGGGACCTGGGTTCAATTCCCAGCTTGGGTCACTGTCTGTGTGGAGTTTACACGTTCTCCTCGTGTCTGCATGGGTTTCCTCCGGGTGCTCCGGTTTCCTCCCATAGTCCAAAGTTGTGCGGTTTAGGTGGACTGGCCAAGCTAAATTTCCCCTTAGTGTCAGGGGGACAAGCTCGGGTAAATGCATGGGGTTAAGGGGATAGGGTCTAAGTGGGATGTTGTCGGTGCAGACTCGATGGGCCAAATGGCCTCCTTCGGCACTGTAGGGATTCTGAAATAATTCTATAAATCAAAAAGACATGCTGGTTAGGTGCATTGGCCATGCTAAATTCTCCCTCAATGTACCCAAACAGGCGTCAGAATGTGGCGATTAGGGGATTTTCACAGGTACTTCATTGCAGTGTTAATGCAAGTCTACTTGTGACACTAATAAATAAACTAAAAACTTCAGCCAAGAGCCCATGGCATTATTTTGAAGAGGAGGAGAGGAGTTATCCCTGGTGTCCTGGCCATTATCTATCCCTCAAATCAACAGCACTACTAGAATTATCTGGTTATCACATTGCTGTTGTGGGATCTTCCTATTAGGAAGTTGGCATTTCTGATAAAACTGAAATTTTGAAGTACCGTACTACACTGGATGCAAGACATGCCCTGAAATCATGAAAGGTGCCATATAAATGCAAGTTCTTCCTTCTTTAATTACAAGTGATTATGCTGCAAAAGCACTTCGTTATATCTGAAGCATTCTGCAATGTACTGAGATCATGAAAAGCATAAAAACTGCTTTCAGTTCTCCATTGCAAAGCACCAGGAACGAGAACCAAAATTCAAATGAACATGGAAAGTTAACACTGACAGGTTGAAAAAAAAACACTGCACTCTTACTGTTTCATTACTGATTTAATTAATATCCCACACATGTGGCTTGGTGGCACCGTAGTTAGCACTGCTGTCTCACAGCACCAGTGACCCAGGTCTGCCTTCGGTGAACGTCTACAAGAAGTTTGCACTTTCGCCCTGTGTGCTCCAGTTCCCTCCCCCAATCCAAAGGTGTGCAGGGGAGGTGGATCAGCCGCGCTAAATTGCCTCTTAGTGCCCCAAGATGAGTAGGTTAGATAGATTAGCCATGGTAAATGTGTGGGGTTACAGGATAGGGCAGGGTGGTGGACCTGGGGTAAAATACTCTGTCAGAGTGGGTGCAGACTTGATGGCCTCCTTCTGCACTGTAGGAATTCTACAATATGCAAATAACAATTGGAAAATCTTCCTAGAAATGTGCAACATGTTAGCTAGTACAAGGCATATCCAAGGTCAATGCTATAGATGCATTTGAGAAGCAAGTATTTGAGGGAGAAAGAATACAAGTTAATAAGGTTAGGTGAAAGAAAGTGGGCGGAGGCTTGAACAGAGAATAACATCTGGATAGACAAGTTGCGCCAAAAGGCCAATAATATCAACTTCCTCTTTGAATGAGGTTGGCACACAGTCAAAGGGCAATTGCATCAATTACACTTCTACTGGTGTATTGCTACATAGCAGGCCAATGTAAATTTAGAATGTCACTACTTTCAGCCCATTTTCCCGATTTGCTACTTTTTCATGCCCACTCAAATATTTCTTCGGACTTTGTGCCAATGTTGCTCTATGATCAGTTAATAGGGGAAGCTAGTCAGGATCAACTTTCACTCCGGCATACATTTCTAACCCCGTAATCACTATGGCTTTGCATTGTTTAATGAGTTCGGACAGGCCAGAAACAAACAAAAAGGCATCAATGTTTCTAAAGACAATTCCCAAGGCTGGCATCGCCAAAGTACATCTTCTCTGACTTCTCAAGGTTTTACACGCAATGGTACAGCGGGTTACTGCTCCACACTGTACGTACACAGTGTAACCAGACTCTGTACTTCAGTTCTCAAGCATGAGCAGGTTGTCTACAAAGGAGTAGTGTTGTGGAAGGAAGGTTGAAAGAGAAATAGATGTTCATTTATAGTGCTTTATCACAATCAGGGCATCACAAATTCATAACCAATTAATTACTATTGATGCGATTAATTATTGTTATTATGCAGGCAAATATATCAGTGACTTTACATATAGCAAGTAAGATGAATAGGTTAATTTATTCTGGTGGCGGCTGTTGAGGGAGGGGATTTTGGTTAGCATAAGAGAATAACTCCCTGGTCATCTTTGATGGGATCTTTAATATCTACCTTAACCACAGGGGCAGTGGAGCCTTGATTTAACATCCCTTGAAAAGACAGGACCTCTGGTAATACAGCACTCCTTCAGTACTGCACTATAGTGTTGCCATACTTACACAACTTAGTTCTGGAGTGGATTGAACCCATTGTCTAAAGAGGAGATTTATTTCCCTAAAATGTTCTTTCTCCTTGCCCCTCTCCTGATTAATGTGGGAACGACGATACATTTCCATGGAGTCACATGTAGACCAAACTAGGTAAGGACAGCAGATTTCCTTCCATAAGGACAATAGTGAACCTGATGGGTTTTTACAACAATCGACAATGGTTCCATAGTTATCATTAAATGTAATTTCAGATTTTTATTGAAATCAAATTTTACCATGTGCCATGGTGGGATTCAAACCCGTATCCCCAGGGCATTGCACAGGGTCTCTGGATTATTAGTCCAGTGAAAACACCATTATGTCACTGCCTCCTCCATAGCATCGAGCTTCTTAAGTGTTGTTGGAGCTGCACTCATCCAGCCAAATGGAGAGAATTCCATTACACTCCTGACTTGTAGCCGGCATTTCCACATTGTAGATAGTGGACAGGCTTTGGGGAGTCAGAAGGTGAGTTACTTGCTGTGGTAGACACTGTATTTATATGGTTAGTCCAGTTCAGTTTCAGGCCAATGGCGACCCCCAGGATGTTGATAGTGGGAGATTCAGCCAAGATAATGCCATTGAATGTCAAGGGACGATGGCTAGACTCTCTCTTGCTGGAGATGGTCATTGCCTGGCACTTGTGTCTCATGAACGTTACTTGCCACTTGTCAGCCCAAGCCTGCGGGTATTGTTGAGGTCTCGCTGCATTTGGACATGAGCTGCTCCAGTATCTGAGGAGTCTTGAATTGTACTGAACATTGCATAGTCAACTGCGAATATCCGTACTTCTGACCTCTTGATGGAAGGGAGGTCACTAATGAAACAGCTGAAGATGCCTGGGCCCAGGACACTACCCTGAGGAACTCCTTCAGTGATGTCCTGGAGCTGAGATGATTAACCTCCAACAACCACAACCAACTTCCTCCTGATCCAATTGACTCAATTTTTGTTAGGGTTCCTTGATGCCATACTCAATTAAATAGCCCTCTAGCCCACTCAGGGTCACAAAGGCTAGACCTGTCATCCCCATCACCAACCAAGCTGGGATCAGACAACTCAGCAACAATCTGTACCTTTCCGTTATGTGGAAGTCAGTACGACAGCAAGTTGGAAAGGCAAAAAGAAACAATTCCACGCACCCCGGACATGCTCGCTTCCACCTTCTTCCGTCAGGAAAAAGATACAAAAGTCTCAGGTCACGTACCAACCGACTCAAGAACACCTTCTTCCCTGCTGCCATCAGACTTTTGAATGGACCTATCTTGTATTAAGTTGATCTTTCTCAATACCCTAGCTATGACTATAACACTACATTCTGCACCCTCTCCTTTCCTTCTCTGTGTTCGATATGCTTTGTCTGTATAGCGCGCAAGAAACAATACTTTTCACTGTGTACTAATACATGTACAGAAAGGATCGAGCATGTGGACATAAAGAAAGAGGATGTGTTGGAACTATTGAATGGCATCAAGGGTTGGTAAGTCGCCGGGACCGGATGGGATGTACCCCAGGTTACTGTGGGAGGCGAGGGAGGAGATTGCGGAGCCTTTGGCGATGATCTTTGCATCGTCGATGGAGACGGGAGAGGTCCCGGAGGATTGGAGGATTGCAGATGTGGTCCCTATATTCAAGAAAGGGAACAGGGACAGCCCGGGAAATTACCGACCGGTGAGTCTAACCTCAGTGGTTGGTAAGTTGATGGAGAGGATCCTGAGAGACAGGATTTATGATCATCTAGAGAAGTTTAGTATGATCAAAAGTAGTCAGCACGGCTTTGTCAAGGGCAGGTCGTGCCTTACGAGCCTGGTTGAGTTCTTTGAAAATGTGACCAAACACATTGACGAAGGAAGAGCGGTGGATGTGGTCTATATGGACTTCAGCAAGGCGTTCGATAAGGTCCCCCATGCAAGACTTCTTGAGAAAGTGAGAGGGCATGGGATCCAAGGGGCTGTTGCCTTGTGGATCCAGAACTGGCTTGCCTGCAGAAGGCAGAGAGTGGCTGTGGAGGGGTCTTTCTCTGCATGGAGGTCAGTGACCAGTGGAGTGCCCCAGGGATCTGTTCTGGGACCCTTGCTGTTTGTCATTTTCATAAATGACCTGGATGAGGAAGTGGAGGGATGGGTTGGTAAGTTTGCTGACGACACCAAGGTAGGTGGTGTTGTGGATAGTTTGGAGGGATGTCAGAAGTTGCAGCGAGACATAGATAGAATGCAAGACTGGGCGGAGAAGTGGCAGATGGACTTCAACCCGGATAAGTGTGTAGTGATCCATTTTGGCAGATCCAATGGGATGAAGCAGCAGTATAATATGAAGGGTACCATTCTTAGCAGTGTAGAGGATCAGAAGGACCTTGGGGTCCGGGTCCATAGGACTCTTAAATCGGCCTCGCAGGTGGAGGATGCGGTCAAGAAGGCGTACGGCGTACTAGCCTTCATTAATCGAGGTATTGAGTTTAGGAGTCGGGAGATAATGCTGCAGCTTTATAGGACCCTGGTTAGACCCCACTTGGAGTACTGCGCGCAGTTCTGGTCACCTCATTACAGGAAAGATGTTGAAGCCATTGAAAGGGTGCAGAGGAGATTTACAAGGATGTTGCCTGGATTGGGGGGCATGCCTTATGAGGATAGGTTGAGGGAGCTTGGTCTCTTCTCCCTGGAGAGACGAAGGATGAGAGGTGACCTGATAGAGGTTTACAAGATGTTGAGAGGTCTGGATAGGGTAGACTCTCAGAGGCTATTTCCAAGGGCTGAAATGGTTGCTACGAGAGGACACAGGTTTAAGGTGCTGGGGGGTAGGTACAGAGGAGATGTCAGGGGTAAGTTTTTCACTCAGAGGGTGGTGGGTGAGTGGAATCGGCTGACGTCGGTGGTGGTGGAGGCAAACTCGTTGGGGTCTTTTAAGAGACTTCTGGATGAGTACATGGGATTTAATGGGATTGAGGGCTATAGATAGGCCTAGAGGTAGGGATATGATCGGCGCAACTTGTGGGCCGAAGGGCCTGTTTGTGCTGTGGCTTTCTATGTTCTATGTGACAATAATAAATCAAATAAAGCAGAAAGAAATTGTAAACAAATGTAAAAACGTATAGCAGCTATCTCTTAGACAGCAAATATAAACTGCTTCACACCTGAAAATGGGCAGTTGAACTTGTGCAATGGAAATTATTCCAATCTGGGATACTGTATAAAGCACCCCACCGAAGCAGAGTTAAGTGGAAAACTAGTTTGAATAAGGCACTTTCCACTGAGAACTTGAATGTTCCAGGCAGGGCTGGGGGGTAGGCGCAAGATATCAAAACGTTGTGCGTTCAAGAATGAAGGGTATGTCGTACCAACTTGGCTCAGTTGGTAGCACTCTCATCAACCCTCAAGGTACTGGGTTGAAGCACTATGGATCAGAGAAAAGAAGTTAAACTACCACTTTGTGTATTACTGGCTGAGCAGAAGCTCTCCGTCTTTCAGACAAGAAAGGAAGCCCTTTCCAAATGTCTCACACTTCCAAATCTAACTTCATCAGCTGTAAAGCACTTTGAGATGTGCCGAAGTAGTGGGAGATGCCTCATAAGTATGATTTTGTTTTGCTGAAGAGGGACATTTGAAGAGCACTTCGCAGACTGTGCCAGCAACATTCCCCCCTCCACCCAAACAGGGCAGCCCAGTGGCACTGCTGCCTCACAGCACCAGGGACCCGTGTTCAATTCCGGCCTCGGGTCACTATCCGTATGTAGTTTGCACCTTCTCCCCATGTCTGCATGGGTTTCCTCCCACACTCCTAGGATGTGGTGCCAGTACAGAGCGAGACTGCGGATAGTTGGGAACCTGTCTCGGGGGCAGGGAATTCATATGGTGTTCATGGAAGTGGAAATGACTAGGGTTGGGAAGCATTTTCCGATCAGGGCCATTGTGATCTCCTGGACTCGTTTCGATCGCCTCAGGGGGTCGGAGAGGAATTTCCCAGATTTTTTTTTTTCCCCATATTGGCCCTGGGGTTTTTCACTCTGGGTTTTCGCCTCTCCCTGGGGATCACATGGTCTGGAATAGGGGGGTGGGGGTGAGTTAATAGGTTGTAATGAACAAAGCATCGTAGCTGTGGGGGACAGCTCGGTGGATAGGATATTGGTATGTAGATAGGCTGGAAAATTGGGCGGGGATCCTGGATTCAGGATTCAATCCTGGACCGGGGAGCGGCGCGGGCTTGGAGGGCCGAAGGGCCTGTTCCTGTGCTGTATTGTTCTTTGTTCTTTGTTCTTTGATGTATGGGTTAGGTTGATTGGTAAGAAGTCTCAATACACCAGGTTAAAGTCCGTTGGACTTTAACCTGGTATTGTGAGACTTCTTACTGTGCTTACCCCAGTCCCATGCCGGCATCTCCACATTTAGGTTGATTGGCTATGATAAAATGTCAGGGGGACATGTGGTGAGACCACATTTGGAATGTTGTGTGCAGTTCTGGTCATCTCGCTATAAGAAGGATGTGGAAGCGCTGGAAAGAGTGCAGAGGAGATTTACCAGGATGCTGCCCGGTTTGGAGGGTAGGTCTTATGAGGAAAGGTTGAGGGAGCCAGGGCTGTTCTCTCTGGAGCGGAGGAGGCCGAGGGGAGACTTAATAGAGGTTTATAAAATGATGAAGAGGGGAGACTTAATAGAGGTTTATAAAATGATGAAGGGGATAGATAGAGTGAACGTTCAAAGACTATTTCCTTGGGTGGATGGAGCTATTACAAGGGGGCATAACTATAGGGTTCGTGGTGGGAGATATAGGAAGGATATCAGAGGTAGGTTCTTTATGCAGAGAGTGGTTGGGGTGTGGAATGGACTGCCTGCAGTGATAGTGGAGTCAGACACTTTAGGAACATTTAAGCGATTATTGGATAGGCACATGGAGCACACCAGGATGATAGGGAGTGGGATAGCTTGATCTTGGTTTCAGATAAAGCTCAGAACAACATCGTGGGCCGAAGGGCCTGTTCTGTCCTGTACTGTTCTATGTATGTTAACTAGCTAGGGTAAATATGTGGGGTTACAGGGTGGGATTGTGGTCAGTGCTGACTCGATGGACCGAATGGCCTCCTTCTGCACTGTAGGGATTCTATGATTCTAGAACAATTTGCCACTCAGTCACTGTTTCTGAGAGTTTCCTAACACAGGGAATGACCACCTTACAGACGGTTATCCATTCAGAAGCATTGAGAGGATGGGATTATAAACACAACAGTTACACAGGTTCTTTCCTTACCAGGATTGCCCACCTTCTGGTCGCTATGTTGCAGAGGATGGGGCTGACAACATGCTGGGTTTGCCTGGCCCGGGGGCAGGAAGCGGCTGAGGTGGAGTCCGGCCTGGGCCTTGGACAAGAGGCTTCTTGCGGTATCAGAGAGAGAAGAGGCCTTCCTCCACTGGAATAACTACCCGACCAACCTGCCTTCGATCTCCCAGAGCCGGAGGCTCGCACCAAACCCCGAGTTCCAGGCCTGAGTTACAGGCCCAAGGCCCTGGTTGCCATGGCGCCGCTCGCTGCGCAGACCCCCGTCCCACCGAGCCCACTGCGCCGGAAGGGCTTGTCGCCGGCCGCGGGGCACGCTGGGAGTTGTAGTTCCCATGTGCATGGCGCCCAGGCAAATCCCGAAGGGAGGAACTACATTCCCCAGAGAGCCCCGCGGCGGCCAGGACCAACAGCAGATACAGGTACAGGTGTGTGAGAGAGAAAGCTATCCTGGTCAAAGAGACTGCAAGAGTTTTAACAACACCAGGTTAAAGTTCAACAGGTTTATTTGGTAGCAAATGCCATTAGCTTTCGGAGCACTGCTCCTTCGTCAGATGGAGTGGATATCTGCTCTCAAACAGGGCAATACAGTAAGAAGTTTAACAACACCAGGTTATCATACAGAGACACAAAATCAAGTTACAGAATACTGATTAGAATGCGAATCTCTACAGCCAACCAGGTCTTAAAGATACAGACAATGTGAGTGGAGGGAGCATTAAGCACAGGTTAAAGAGATGTGTATTGTCTCCAGACAGGACAGCCAGTGAGATTCTGCAAGTCCAGGAGGCAAGCTGTGGGGGTTACTGATAGCCAAGTTCCGCACACATGAGGACAGCCTGTGGTGGACTGCAGTTGTGCCTTTGTCCTGCCTGGACCACCGTTGTGTGTTTGTCATGCCTGGACACATCCCCTGCCGGCTCGGCTCCTCCCCTTGTCACCTAGTATAAAGGTGGCTGTTTCCTCCCCCTTGTTCAGTTCGGGTCGGTTATCTGTTGGGATGTGCTCCTGGTTCTGTAATGAATAAAAGCCGACAGTTGTATTGGCACACAAGTAGTCTTTTGCCTAATTGATAGCGCATCACAGCCTAAGCCGGGATCTTGGGTTTACGTCACACTATCAGTAACCCCCACAGCTTGCCTCCTGGACTTGCAGAATCTCACTGGCTGTCCTGTCTGGAGACAATACACATCTCTTTAACCTGTGCTTAATGCTCCCTCCACTCACATTGTATCTTTAAGACCTGGTTGGCTGTAGAGATTCGCATTCTAATCAGTATTCTGTAACTTGATTTTGTGTCTCTGTATGCCCTGTTTGAGAGCAGATATCCACTCCATCTGACGAAGGAGCAGCGCTCCGAAAGTTAATGGCATTTGCTACCAAATAAACCTGTTGGACTTTAACCTGGTGTTGTTAAAACTCTTACTGTATTTACCCCAGTCCAAAGCCGGCATCTCCACATCAAAGAGACTGCTGCAGCTTGAACATAGAAAACACATTCTTCAAACCTAATATAAGGTAATTCATTAAAACAACTAGGTGGAGCATCAATGAATACTTTAATAACTACACACAGTTTTAATGTTTGTTTATTAGTTTCACAAATAGGCTTACATTAACACTGCAATGAAGTTACTGTGAAAATCCCCTAGTCGCCACACTCTGGCGCCTGTTCAGGTACACGGAGGGACAATTTAGCATAGCCAGTGCATCTAACCAGCACGTCTATAGAATTGTGGGAGGAAACCGGAGCACCCGAAGGAAACCCACGCAGACACGGGGAAGAATGTGCAAACTGCACACAGTGACCCAAGTCGGGAATCGAACCTGGGTCCCTGGTGCTGTGGGGCAGCAGTGCTAACCACTGTGCCACCATGCCACCCTAATTTGTAAAGGAAATTCACTACAGCAACACTGGGAGTAATTCCCTACAATAATCAGAAATGGACCAATTCACTACAAAAGCTAAATAAAGAAGTTAAAAAAGAGACTTGCATTAATACAGTTCTTTCCTCTTCTACAGGATGTGCCAAAGCACTCTACAGCCCATGAAATCCTTTTGAAATGTAGTTACTGTTGTAATGTAGGGGCAGCCAATTTATGCACAACAAGAATGACCCACCCCACCCCTGCCCCACCCCCACCCCCACCCCGCCCCACCCCCTCCCCCGCCCCCGCCAATTGCAATGTGGTAAGAACTAGACCATCTGTTTTTGTGGTGTTACACAAAGGATAAATGTTGACTAGAGTGCCATGCCCAACCCCTGTTAAGTCTCTAGATATAGATAAACTCACTACAGTGACTAGACATCGGATAACTCATTAAACAGCTAAACATAGAGTAATTCATGATAGCAACTAGATATAAGACAATGCACACCAGGAGCTAAATGCAGGATCCTTCAGTACAATGCTATGGGCAGGAGGGGGTTAATTTTAAACAGCACTGATTTCTCCCCTCACCACTTGTAAGTAAACAGAAAGATGTTCTCATTTGTTTCCCTCTTTATAACTGGTGGTGTATTTCTCATCACCTTGGTTTTGGTACAATCTAATTCTCAATTAATAACCCACAGCAAACATGAGATAGGATTAACTCAAAGGGTTAGTTTATTTGCACAAACTAAAAATGCAGATAGAGGGCTGCAATGTTGTCTCCTTGGTGAAAGGATAGGGAAAAGAAAGATTTACAGTACAGAGAGATCGTAGAGAAAATTAATATTGTTTCACGTGGGTTCCAGAATCAAAGACCAATGAGGTATTCCTTCACGGAGGTCAGGGAGTGGAATACCAATGCTGGTGGTGTTCTATTCACACAATGAGATAAGCATTGCAGAGATGAATCTGTCTGAAAGGTGATGGTGCAGAATTTCTAGCAGAAGCCATGGAGTTGGGGGCCAGGTATCCAACCTGGGCCGGAGCACCCCGTCTGTGAGGCTGCTCATCAGATGACAACAAAGCAGACTGAGACTTTGCTGTTGAGCAAGACAAGCCAGAGCCCCATGTATCTCGCCTCTCCAAACTGCCTTTGACGAGGGATGTGTATCCCTCATCTGGGTCGCTGAAATTGTTAGATGTCTCAACCATTGAAAGATTTGTAAGGGCGGCTGCGGGGCCCTTTGTCTTAGCAGACCAGCTGACTCCTCTGGTTCAGCCTGGGTTATGAAATGCAGATGGCCTATGTACAGCTCTTATTGAATTTGGTCTGGGCAGCCCACTGAAGATTATTAATGGCTCGTCAGAGATAATGAGGTCTGAATTTCCCAATACTGCCAGATAACTCCTTTTGTTCAGGGTCACAGGCAGACTTGGACTCGGCCATTTTAGGTTTTTGTCCAGATTGAAATTTTTAGAGGTAGCACTGAACATATCTGTATATATTTTCTGCTGAAAATAATCCCTTACAATAATAACTGAATGTACAGTAACCTACTACAGTAAATAAATATAAGATAACTCGCACTACAGTTAAATATTGGGCAATACCAGTTGGTAAATATAGATAAGTTACTACAATGAATCAAAGTGAGAAGGAGCTCTGACTACAAATATGTGGAAAGGAGTGTGACTTGGCCTTGTCAGCAATGGATAAGAGCAGGGAGAAAGAAATCAATTGCGGTTTCCACAGACTCATGTCACCCCCCTGGCTTGAAAATGCAAGTGTGTGCAGGTGATGGGCGAGGGAAGTATTGGCACTGGTTGAGATGCCCTCATTGAAGTTAAATAGCTTGCTGGCACTCATTATCAAAATTCATACATAAATAATGACCATGTAATGAGGCAGTGGCTTGTGATTGGTTGGTGAGGGAAAACGCTGCAAAGCATTGTATTACACTGCATAGTATTACAAGCAAAATATAAGGAGACAAATTTCTTGATTGTATGTGTAAATATATATCTCTGTGTAAGTATGTATATATGTGTGTGTGCATATGTATATATGTGTGTGTATAATATATATATATGTGTGTGTGCACATGCATGGCATGTGCCATCAGAATGATACCATCAATCTACTTATAGCTAAAGATGACGTGGAAAGGGATCTGGTCAGAGATTTGACAGTTAATATGTCAAATATTTGTGCTTTAGCAATGGACAAGGCAAATAGAATGTTTAATTATAAGACTAGATCATTGAGTGGGAGTTCGATGCCAAACTTAAGCTGGAGTTAGTGACCTGATCTGATCACACCCCGAGAACTGTGCCGTGTTTTGGGAAACAAGAAGGCATGAGGCAAGCCTTAAGTCCTGGAAGAAAGACGGGGGGAAAAGTGGGATTCTAGTGAAAGTCAGCATTGTAACATCATTTCAAATGTAAGCATAATTGAGGACCCCACGCACACCAGACGTACTCTCTTCCAACTTCTTCCGTTGGGATAAAGATACAAGAGTCTGAAAACACGTACCAACAGACTCAAGAGCAGCTTCTTCCCTGCTGTCATCAGACCTTTGAATTGTCCTATAATATACTAAGCTGATCTTTCACTTCATCCTACCTGTAACACGATATCCTGCACCCTATCCTTTCCTTCTCCCCTATGTACTCTATGAACAATATGTTTTGTCTGTATAGCAAGCTGAAACAATATTTTTCACTGTATCCCTATATATGTGACAATAATAAAACAATCAAATCAAATTTACTTTGTACCTATGAAAAATAGAATAGGGTACTTTCTAAATGCTAAAAGTTAGGAACAAAGAAGGTCCAAAGAGACTTGAAGGGGGGCCGGGTTGGGGAGGAGGGGTGGAGAACGGGTTCCAGGTACATAGATCGTTAAAATCTCATGAACAGGGACAGAAAGTAATCAAATATACTATTAGAATGCTGGCCTTTATATCTGGAGGGCACAAATACAAGGGGGTAGTGGTCAAACTTTGGCTCTATAAAGTCCTGAATAGACAAAGCCTGGAGTACCGTGAGCATTTCAGGGCACCATACCTTAGAAAGAGTACATCAACCTAAGAGGGAGTGCAGCATAGATTTATCTGAATGGATTCCAAGGGTTAACTTGCAAAAAGAGATTACCCAAACTAGGATTGTATTCCCTGGAAGGTTAAGGAGCGATTCGATTCAACTTATTCAAGATATCATGGGGAGCAAATAGGATGAATTGGGATAAACTATTTCCACTGGTCGGGAAGTCTAAGGCAAGGGGGCATTGTGAAAGATTAGAGCCAGACATTTTAGGAGTGAAATTAGGGAACAGTTCCACACACAGAGGGTCATAGAAGTTTGGAATTGTCTGTCGCAAACAGAAACTGATGCGAGATCAATTGTAAATTTTATTTCTGAAATTGATAGATTTTTGTTAATCAAAGATACTAAATGATATAGGGCAAATACGGGCATATGGTGTTAATCACAGATCAGCATGATCTCACTGATTGTGGGAAAGACTTAAGGAGCAAAATGATGTACTCCTTTGTTTATTCATTTGTGGGACATGGGCGTCGCTGATTGGCCAGCATTTATTGCCCATCCCTAGTTGCGAGTCAACCACATTGTCATGGCTCTAGAGTCACATGTAGGCCAGACCAGATAAAGACAGCAGATTTCCTTCCCTAAAGGACGTTAGTGAACCAGATGGGTTTTTCTGACAATCAGCAACAGTTTCATGGTATTCAGTAGATTCTTAATTCCAGATATTTTTTATTGAATTGCAATTCCACCATCTGCCGTGGTGGGATTTGAACCCGACTCCCCAGAACATTAGCTGAGTTTCTGGATTAATAGTCTAGCGATAATATCACTAGGCCATCACCTCCCCTGTTCCTATGTTCCGAATTGAGAAGGAGACCATACACAAAGTTAGACAATATTAAATGGCACTGGAGGTTAATCCAGAACTCTAGCTCCTGGTAAGCCAAGCCAAACAAAAGAGTAGAGGTTAATCTAGAATCCTGTAAAGAATGATCGATATTTGGGGTAGAATTTTAGGAAGGCAGTGGAGGCAAAAAAAAGCACACACAATACTGGATTAAGCTGAGCCACAGATGGTGTGATTAGGAATGTAAATTTATAAAAAGTTTATTTATTAGTGTCACAAATAAGCTTACATTAACATTGCAATGAAGTTACTGTGAAGATCCCCTGGTTGCTACAATCTGGTACCTATTCAGGTACACTGAGGGAGAATTTAGCATGACCAATGCACCTAACTGGCATGTCTTTCAGATTGTGGGAGGAGACCAGAGCGCCCAGGGAAACCCACACAGATACGGGGAGAACATGCAGACTCCACACAGACAGTGCCCCAAGCCGGGAAGCGAACCTGTGTCCCTGGCGCTGCGAGGCAGCAGTGCTAACCACTGTGCCACCCTCAAATTTATTTCTGTTCTGAAAAGATGAGCCAAGTCTCTAAATACGAATCTATATTTATTTTGTGATTTGCTGAGATTTCCTCTGTCCCTGTGGACGGACAGCCAGCCTCTATCCAGTGCTTAATTTGCACCCATATTATAGCACATGTTAATTGTCATATTTTTGTTGCTATGATTGGAAGCATGAGTTTACTTCTCCAGGTAGTTTGTTTTAAAGTCAGCTGACGGTGGTGTGTTACGTTTCACACAGTTCCTGTGGCAGCTTGCGTGTTTGCATGTATGTTGTAGTCTGGAGGTATGGATAGTGATGATAGAGGCTCCAACATTGTTTCCATCACATGGCTGATCAGGAATCTCTCCTGCTCCTACTGCCTGCGTTGGCATGTGTTGGAAGGATTTACAGATTGATACTGAGCATAAAGTTCAGTCATTTACACCTTTGAAGAAGAGTCATACAGACTTGAAACGTTAACTCTGTTTTTCTGTCCACAGATGCTTGCAGACCTCCTGGGTTTTTCCAGCATTTTCTATTTTTATTGTGAGCACACCTTCCTTGGCCATCAAGTCCTGGTGAATTTAATTCAGAGGCAGGGACGCTACCCGTTGCACCAATATACTCCGATAAAGTATGTTACAGGCATCCAATTTCATCCATTTTGACACCCTCAGTTATTTCTTTATATTTTTCCCGTTTCCTTTCACCCTGCCATTACTGCTACCCTTTCATGCCATCAGCCCTCTGCGACAGGCTGAGTAATGCAATAGCTAAGCTGGAGTCTTGCAAGCCAAAACAAATGGTTAATCAGCAAGCTTGGCTTACTGATGGGACCTGCAGAAATAGACTTGCCACTGAGGAGAATGAACATTCTTCCTGGTCAACCCCAGATAACCCATACAAGTCAAGATTTATAGAGTGCACAGATAGTGCCTGAACTGATAAACGGTGCGGTTTTGAAAGAAAGAGATACTTGCACATATATAGTGCCTTTTGTGGCCAAGGCGAATCTTACGGAACTTTACAGTCAACTGAGTACTTTTGGAATTCATTGTTATGATGTAGAGAAATGTGGCGACCAATTTGCTCACGGTAAGGTCCCAACAACTGCAATGTTATGACCAAATACTTTGGTGATGTTAGCTAAAGAATGAAGATGGACCAAGACCCTGGGGAGAATTGCCGTGTTCTTCTTCGACATTTTACATCCACCCGAGATGGAAGCTGGGGTCTCAAGTTAAAGTCTCATCTGGAAGACAGCACCTCTCCCATCTCTCCCATTTCTGCACTGGGATGTTGGCATAGATTTTGTGCTGAACTCTGGAGTCGACTTGAACCCCTATAACCTTCTGCTGCACACTGAGCCAATTAACGTGAGCTAATTAAGTTCTGGAGCGTCCCAAGTCCTGGCTCTTGCTAACCTCTTGACCAAGCCCCCTCAGTTTAGATGGGTAGACTACGTCCATGTAGAATGCAGTATTTCACATTGGGCAAACAGAAGCCTGTTTGGATGATTCAATCACATGATTTGGAGACTTACAAGTGTGCTGACTTGTCAGAATTAGAAACAGAAAATGCTGGATGACTTGTCAGACCCTTGTTGGAACATGTTAGGGCATAGCCCTGCTGCCGCTGAGAGCCCTCCACTAAGCCTGCCTTTCTGCCCATCTTTCACATGGCATCCAAAAAGGCTGTTTGACTGAGGGAATGATCATTGAGCCTGATCATGTCCTCACCTGGCAACAATATCTGTGTTATCTTTAGTACTGATCATGATCAGGAGCATGAATTTTGGCTGTTTTGACCCCTCTGTCCCTTGAGGCACCAGGCCAATTGTAGTCCATGTACCACTGTCCTGATTAAAGAAACCAAATAAGAATGGACTATCATTGTTTTCCCGTGATTTTAGCTACAATAACTTGACTCACCTGATGAAGGAGCAGTGCTCCAAAAGCTCGTGATGCCAAATAAACCTGTTGGGACTTTGACCTGGTGTGAGACTTCTTACTGAGCGACAATATTTAAGGATGGTAAACGTGTCAAATACGTTCATTTGCAGGATTGTGCAGTGGGAAAACACATGGGCCTGATTTTTGTCCATGCGTCTGGTGCACAGTCAAGAGAATTCCTGGCTCCACGGACCCGACTTCTTGGGGAGTGGAAGGGTGGCAGGCTAGATTAGGAGTCAGGCAGGCAAGTGACCCTGGAAGAGGTAAAGGGGCTGTAGTGTGGAGGCAGGCTGGGTGGAAGACCTGCCTCAGGACTCTGACGCTGTGCACAAAGAATTTTACAAAAGGAATAAAACATCCCTCCAATCCTCATCCCTCCACACACTGCCGTGCCCCTTCCATGCCAACCTGTCCCAGCTTATGCCTTATACCCACCCCCATTGCCCTTTATAGCCCATATGCCAACCTATGGCCCTGTATCCACATCCAATGGCTCCTTATAGCTCTATGGCATCCTATGCCCCTGTACCTCATGCCCCCAACCACCACTTCTTGCCCTTATATCTACAATGCCAACTCACTCAGTATCCACCATGGGCAGAGATGAACCCATGATCTTCTGACTCAGAGGCAAGAGCATTACCTACTGAGCCACAATTGGTACTATGGCCCAGATTTTAGCCATGACAGAGACCCTTTCCCATTTTTGAAGGGTTGGGTTTAGGGGGTGGTTTTTTTGCATGTTTTACAGAGGGAGCTGGCCATTTAATTCATCAGATTCTTCCAACGAATTGGGCTTTGTGTGTCCCAGGAGTGTGAAATCCGATTTGTGCAGAGTAGTCCTGGTAAGAGCAGGTCTGAAATTAGTAGTTTCATTTGGATAGTCAGGGCACCTCATTCCAGAGGTAAGGAATCCCTTTGGATATGGTCCCGGGACAGACGAGATTAAATAACATTCTGTAAAATGAAGTTCTGTCCATTGCAGATGTCACTATATGGAAAACCTTTCATTCATAAAAACCCATTTACTACATTTACATTCCTTCAACTATATAAAGCTTTATAACAACAAACATTTGTTTGGGCGGCACGATGACACAATGGTTAGCACTGCTGCTTCACAGCGCCAGGGACCCAGGTTCGATTCCCGGCTTGGGTCACTGACTGTGTGGAGTTTGCATGTTCTCCCCGCGTCTGCGTGGGTTTCCTCCCACATTCTGAAAGATGTGCTGGTTAGGGTGCATTGACCCGAACATGCGCCGGAGTGTGGCGACTAGGGGAATTTCACAGTAACTTCATTGCAGTGTTAATGTAGCCTTACTTGTGACTAATAAAATAAACTTTAACTTTAAAACTATAACTTTAACATTCATTCAAGTGCACAATTCCACATAACTAAGTATTGGAAATCATAGTCCTATTTCAAAGAATCTATAAACACTTGTAGCTGTCAATCAAACTGAAATGGCAGGTACTCTACTGTGATAATGAATGGTTGTGAAATGAGTCACACAGCACTAATCACAGACCGCATGAAATAGCAAGCATGATCAACCTCAACACCAGTGCCCCACAAGGCTGTGTCCTCAGCCCCTCACTATACTCCTTATATACCTTTGACTGTGTGACCAAATCCCCCTCCAACTCGATTTTCAAGTTTGCTGATGGCACCACCGTGGTGGGTTGGATGTCAAACAATGACGAGACAGAGTACAGGAAAGAGATAGAGAATCTGGTGAACTGGTCCAGCAACAATAATCTCTCCCTCAATGTCAACAAAACAAAGGAGATTGTCAGCGACTTCAGGAAGTGTAGTGGAGAACATGCTCCTGTCTACATCAACGGGGACGAAGTAGAAATGGTCGAAAGCTTCAGGTTTTTAAGTGTCCAGATCACCAACAACCTATCCTGGTTCCCGCATGCCGACACTATAGTTACGAAAGCCCACCAACCCCTCTACTGTCTGAGGAGACTAAGGAAATTTTTCATGTCTGCTACGACTCTCATCAACTTCTACAGGTGCACCATAGAAAGCATTCTTTCTGGTTGTAACATAGCTTGGCATGGCTCCTGCTCTGGCCAAGACCGCAAGAAACTACAAAGGGTCGTGAATGAAACCCAATCCATCACGCAAACCAGACTCCCATCCATTGATTCTGTCTACACTTCCCGCTGCCTTGGAAAAGCAGCCAGAATAATCAAAGACCCTACGTACCCTGGACATACTCTCTTCCACCTTCTTCCATCGGGAAAAAGATACAAAAGTCTGAGATCACGTACCAACCCACTCAAGAACAGCTTCTTCCCTGCTGCCATCAGACTTTTGAATGGACCTACCTTGCATTAAGTTGATCTTTCTCTACACCCTAGCTATGAATGTAACACTACATTCTGCACTCTCTCCTTTCCTTCTCTATGAACGGTATGTTTTGTCTGTATAGCGTGCAAGAAACAATACTTTTCACTATATACTAATACATGTGACAATAGTAAATCAAATCAAATCAAATGACTGTAACGCTACATTCTGTATTCCCTCCTTTCCTTCTCTATGAATGGTATGCTTTGTCTGTATAGCGCGCAAGAAACAATACTTTTCATTGTATACTAATACATGTGACAATAATAAAATCAAATCAATCAACAAGCAATAATTTTCTTTAAACACTCCCAGATATTTTTTTTCAAAGATTTAGGAGTAGAACTTTTAAATATTTTGACAGCTCCCATTGACAAATGCTTTTGACAGTTCCTCTTGAGAGGCCTTCTTCATCATGTCTACATGTTGTCTTGACAATTTTGACAGTTGATTTTAACAGCTTTGTCGACAGTTCTAATGAGCTTGGAAGTTAATGAGTTTATGCACTTCTTGCACACACTCATGCTTACAGAGGCACTTGACTTCCCTGAAAGGTGTCCCAGGACCATATCCAATAGGGTACCTTCCCTCTCCAAAGGGGCACCCAGGCTATCCAAATGAGACTACTACATTCAGATCTGCTATTAAACTGAACACTTTGGGTTTCACACTTCTGGGACATCTAAATACCACTTCTTTGGAGGATTCCAATGATTCCAATCGCTAGTTGCCTCCGTAATACACAAAATTTGAACTGCCCTCTGAACCCAATCCTGTGAAAATGGGAAATGGGAGAGGCTCGCCATCATGACAAACATGTGGGCCATAGTATCAATGGTGGCCCATTGGGTAATGCCCTAGCCTCTGAGTCAGGAGATTATGGAATCATCTCCAACTCGAGAATTGGAGTGTTATGGTAAGGTTATACAAGGCATTGGTGAGGCCGAATTTGGAGTATTGTGTACAGTTTTGGTCACCTAGTTACAGGAAGGATGTAAATAAGATTGAAAGAGTGCAGAGAAGGTTCATAAGGATGTTGCCGGGACTTGAGAAGCTGAGTTACAGAGAGAGATTGAATAGGTTGGGACTTTATTCCCTGGAGCGTAGAAGATTGAGGGGAGATTTGATAGAGGTGTATAAGATTTTGATGGGTATAGATAGAGTGAATGCAAGCAGGCTTTTTCCGCTGAGGCGAGGGGAGAAAAAAACCAGAGGGCATGGGTTAAGGGTGAAAGGAGAAAAGTTTAAAGGGAATATTAGGGGGGGCTTCTTCACGCAGAGAGTGGTGGGAGTGTGGAATGAGCTGCCGGATAAAGTGGTAAATGCGGGGTCACTTTTAACATTTAAGAAAAACTTGGACGGGTTCATGGATGAGAGGGGTGTGGAGGGATATGGTCCAAGTGCAGGTCAGTGGGACTAGGCATAAAATGGTTCGGCACAGACAAGAAGGGCCAAAAGGCCTGTTTCTGAGCTGTAATTTTCTATGGTTCTATGGTTCTAATACACGATATTAGCTGGCACTTCAGTGCTGCACTGCCAAAAACAGTGTTCTTTAAACAAGATCTTAAGCCGCGACCCCATCTACCCCCTCAGGTAAACATAAAACTACCAAGAACAGTGCTCTCAGGAGCAGTGGAGTTTGTGGAAGCTTACTGTGCACAAATAGGCTACCACATTCCTATGCCTGTGTGGAGTTTGTACGTTTTCTCCGTATCTGCGTGTGTTTCCTCCAGGTGCTCTGGTTTCCTCCCACTGTCCAAAGATATGCAGGTTAGGTTGAGTGGCTATGCTAAGTTGCCCCTTTGTGTCAGGGAAATTAGCAGGGTAAATATGTGGGATTACGGGGATAGGGCCTGGGTGGGATTGCTATCAGTGCAGACTCGATGGGCCCAATGGCCTCCTTCTGAACTGTAGGAATTCTATGATTACGACAGTGACTACACTTCAAAATGTACTTCATTGGCTGTGGGGATAGTGGGTGTAAAAGGCCTTGAAGTATCCGATCAGCCACGATCATATTAAATTGTAAGGGCGGTACAGTGGTTAAGCACTGCTGCCTCACAGCGCCAGGGACCTGGGTTTGATTCCCGGCTTGGGTCACTGTGCGGAGTTCGCACATCCTTCCAGTGTCTGCGTGGGTTTCCTCCGAGTGTGCTGGTTTCTTCCCACAGTCTGAAAGACATGCCGGTTAGGTGCATTGGCCATGCTAAAATCTCCCTCAGTGTACCCAACCAGGCGCCGGAGTGTGGCGACTAGGTGATTTTCACAGTAACTTCATTGCAATATTGATGTAAGCCTATTTGTGACACTAATAAATAAACTTAAATGGTAGAGCAGGTGCAATGGGCCTACCCTTGTTTCTATGTCCTGAGATTGGCAAAGGTGCTATATAAATGCAAGTTCTTTCTTTTTACTAAACACAAATTAACAGAAAATACTAACCAAAAGTAAACCATCTAGTTTAATAACTCTCCTTTTATCCCACTTTATTACTGCAGGAAATTAACTCCAACACTTGAGCAAACAGATATCAGGTGAAGTAGATACAGGTTTAGTTTTATTTGGTCCTTGAGGTCACAGTACAAAATCTATTATATTAAAAATCTGGCCTAACTAATTACAAATATAATGGACCAGATTCACACAAGGGTTTTGTAAAAAGAACTCTACCTACCCAATTATACTGTAAAACTCCCAGGGTAGTGTGGTTAATGATGACACTCATATCATTTTATGTGATATCTTTTTACTGCCTTATTGTGAGTACAAGAACTCATTAGTGGCCACTGGTGTTAAAACCTCCAGATTAATTATATTATTTGTCAAGCTTCATTTTGAAGAATCTGTTTAAAATGGCCGTGCCCACCAACTAATCCATCTGCAAGCAGAATATCAGATGACGCCTTGTTAGAAGCATTAGCATATTCATGACATTTTTGTGTCAGCTGCCAGGTTTGAACCCTCATCCTCTCTTGTGTTGCATTCAGGCTCGGCTTTTCCAGCCTTCTGCTCACCAGCCTCTTGAACTGTGTCCTACATCAACTCATCCAAAAATTTGCTGTCCTGTTCCTGCTATAACATATAAGGATAGGTTTCTATGGGTTTTTTAAAAATGTGTTTCCTGGGATGTGAGGCCAGCATTTATTGTCTGTTACTAATTGCCCTCGAGAAGGTGGTGGTGAGCTGCCTTCTTGAACCCCTGCAGTCCATGTGGTGTAGGTACACCCACAGTGCTGTCAGGGAATGAGTTCCAAGATTTTGACCCAGCAATAGTGAAGGAACGATGACATAGTTCCAAGTCAGGATGTTGTGTGGCTTGGAGGGAAACGCTCAGGTGGTGGTACTCTCATGTGTCTACTGCCCTTGTCCTTCTAGTGGAGGTTTCATGGTTGGAAGGTGCTGTTGAAAGAGCCTTGGTCACTTGTTGCAGTGCAATTTGGTCGATGGGAAGTTGCCATTGTGCGTTGGTGATGGAGGGAATGAATGTTGAAAGTGGTGGATGAGGTGCCAATCAAGCAAACTGCTCTGTCCTGGATGGTTTTGAGCTTCTTTAGTATTGTTGGAGCCACACTCATCCTGGCAGTGCAGAGTATTCCATCACACTCCTGACTTGTGCTTTGTAGATGGTGGACAGAGATTGGGGACTCAGGAGCTGAGTTACTCACCACAGAATAGCCATCCATTTTGTTTTCAGTCACCTCTCTTATTTGCTCAAGTCTGATGGGTACGCTCTGAAATATCTCTTGGTCAATTTGTTTCTAATAAAGGAGCTATTTAAATGCTAGTTCTTTCTTGCTCTGTGTTGAGCAAGCTCATTTGGCAGGGACTGGTTGGCAGTAAATTGGCAATCACAATATAGAGAGAACTCAAGGGTGCAGTTATGGAATTTGAAAAGTCATAATGGTGCTTTTTCATGTTTGGGGTTGAAGCACTGAAATGGAGCAGCGGTAAAGGATTGTCAGCCATGGCTCAGTTGGTAACACTCTCACCTCAGGTTGTGGGTTCAAGTCCCAGTTTGGAGAATTCAACCCAAAATCCAGGCCGACCCCCTTCAACAATATTGAGGGAGTGCACAGTCGGAAGTGCTGGCTTTTGACCAGTTTTGGCAGTTAAACTGAGGCCCTGTCAGCTCTCTGAGGCGCATGGGAAAGATCCCATGGTACTATTTTGGAAAAGATCAGGGGAGTTATCCCGATATTTATTCCTCAACCAGAACGAGTATATAACAGTTTATCTGATCATTATCCCATAATGCACAGCGAGCTCCCACAAACCGGCTGCCATGTTTCCTACATTCCAACAGTGACTAAACTTCAAAAGTACCTGATTGACTGTAACAAGTTTTGGGCATCCTATGTTTGCAAAAAGTGCTATATAAATGTTAATTATGTCTTTCTTTGTTAATCTATTATATGTAATCTAACAATGCCTGATACTGACGTGAGCCACAAAGTGGATAGGCTACAACTTACAAATTAAACATTACTGTCCATGTTGTATTGATAGCATTGTGTTATTTCTCAGTAGACAGTTGCTGATTCAGGTAGATGTTTATGATCTGGTTAATCAAAGTTCTTTGGATCTCCTGGACAACCATATCACCAAACCACAACTGATTTACTGGCCATTTGTCTTATTGTTGTTTATGGGACCATATTGTGTGCTGCTGTGTTTGCCCATGCAAGTAACCTTTGGACTTTAAGGTAACTCAATGCACACAAAGTGTTTTGAGATGTTTCTGTGAGACGTGTTGAGTTTCTAAATGAACGTGAATTTTTACGACAAAACAAACATGGGCTCTTGCATGGCAGATTAAAACGGCTGCTTTTCCATTGTACTTGCCAAGGTCTAGTCACTCCCAGCAGTAGAACAGATCTGCTGTGTTAATTGCATAAAAGTCAATTAAACTTTTTTTTCTCAAATTTCTGCCAGTCTGACGTAGAAGTAGTGCAAATCTGTGGCAATCGTCCCATGAGAGAGCTGATACTTTAGGTAAACTGCTTAATATATTGCATATATCGGACCATTGTGGGGATTAGGAAATGCTGTTTTGCAGCCAACAATCACAATTCGCTCATCAGTGCTGCGATATCTGGATATGTTTTTTTAGAAGGTCAGCTAAGTACAGCTTTACAAATGGTTAGGTTTCCTGCACAAATTATGAACATTTCACAAAAGAATGTCTGCAAGCCGTGGGACCCGTGTGCAAGTGATGAGTTTTCACATTACAGATGGATAAAGACTGATCTTGATCCAGTTATTTTACCCCACAAATCGAGGAGGTATGCAGCAGTCAGGAAGACACTTTGCTACGCTTCAGAAATGAAATGTCTGCAAGGCACTGGAACAGACAGGATATACCTACAATTGTTAGGGACGTGAGTGAGGAAATAGGCAAAAGCTGCGACAGGAACATCAAATGACAAGTGCACAATAGAGAATGTTATCCCAATATTTAAAAAAAACCCTAAACAATAGTGGACATTATAAACCACATAACCCAGTGTGTAAAGTGGAGAAAATGCAAAATAGCAAGACGTTAACCACATCTGTGTTAACAGCACAGCAGTCACAGGGAATAATCAACATGGATTCAGAAGCATTCATTTGTAATGATTTACTAATATATATATATACTGAACTCCTTGTTAGTATAATGGTTAGTATCCCTGCCTGTCACCCGGGAGGCTGGGGTTCAATTCCCTGACGGGGAGCTGCAGATTTCATGGGCGGCACAGTGGTTAGCACTGCTGTGTCACAGCGCCAGGGACCTGGGTTTGATTCCCGGCTTGGGTCACTGTCTGTGTGGAGTTTGCACATTCTCCCCGTGTCTGCATGGGTTTCCTCTGGGTGCTCCGGTTTCCTCCCACACTCCAAAGATGTGTGGGTTGGGTGGATTGGCCATGCTAAATTGCCCCTTCATGTCAGGGGACTAGCTAGTGTAAATGCATGGGGTTATGGGGATAGGGCCTGGGTGGGATTATGGTCGGTGCAGACTCGATGGACTGAATGGCCTCTTTCTGCACTGTATCATTCTACGCACGAGGATTTTCCAATGAATAAAATCTATTTGTAACTTTAGAAGGCATTTCACATTCTACCCTCCATAAACTTGAGTCATCCAGAACAGTTGCCCCTGTCAAAACTCAAAGCAACACCCATTCACCCATCACTTGCTGACCTATACAGGCTCCTGCTTAAACAGCACCTCAAGTTTGAAATTGTCACCTCTGTTTTCAAACCTCTCCAAGGCCTCTCTCTCACCTATCTCTATCCTCCAGCCTCACAACCCTGAGACCTCCTCTTGGCCAATTCTGGCCTCTTGAGCATTCCCAATTTTATTTATTCCATCATTGGCGGCCACTGGGATTCCCCAAACTCTGGATACCCCCCCCTTCAAAACTCCCCCAAGTCAAATCTCTACCCCTCTCTCCTCCCCAAAGATTCTCCATGAAATCTATTTCTGTGACCAAGTCTCAATATCACCCTCTGTGACCCAGTGCCAGATTATTTTTGTTAATGCTCTTGTGAAGCACCTTGGGCTGTTCTCCTATGTTATAGGCACTATATAAATGTGTTGTTGCTGAGATACTGTTAAAGCTTCACATGAGGTGGAGATGCCGGCGTTGGACTGGGGTGGGCACAGGTAGACCAGGTTAAAGTCCAACAGGTTTATTTAGAATCATGAGCTTTTGGAGTGCTACTCATTCATCACCTGCCCTGCCTTGTATCCTCCCACCTTGCTCTCAATCATCCCACTCTCCCCAGCACCATCCCACTCTGCCCTTCTTCGTCCCACCCTGCCCTCCATTTATCCACCTTGTCCACTGCTCCCATCCTCACTTTGGATCCTTGACATTCAACGCACTTAAAGCAAAAACTCTTTTTTTAAAACCCTTCAGTACCTTGCCCTTCTCAATTTCCCTCACCGTTATGTCACCTTTCCCATTCTCTGACAATGGTCCTGTGTGGGCCATTCCCTGTGGCCCCACAGTTGATGGAAAAGCTTTTAGTTCCCCTGTCCCGACTTTCTGGAAATCTGTCCCTAAACCCCTCCACACCTCTCACTGTGTTTTCATTAACACTCCTGAAAGAAAACCCTTTTGGCGAATCATTTGATTGCCTCTGTGAACTTGGGCACTGTGGCCCAGCATCCTAATTTTATTCTTTAATTTAATTTCACCCCCTGACCACCCCATGGTAAATTGCTTTGTGTCGAAATAACTGAGCGAATGCAGCTCTTGATCTTCTTCCTGGTTTTGCCAGTGACAGTCCGATCCTGGTGGTTGGGTTCAGGTTGCTGCTGTTCCTGCTTTTCTCTGTGTCTCGCTGCTGAGTGTGTTTGAGTTCAGGTTGCTGCTTTTCCTGGAGCGCTCCCTCCTTCCTATACCTCGGGCAGAGTGAGTGAGTGGAGTTTTCTCTCGGTCTGTGTGGCTTTTACTTTGAGTACCACTGAGTTGTGAACTATGGCTGTGGAGGGAGTCCTATTGGAAAGTTGGAGTTGCCCAATTAATCTTTAAAAATACATCCCTTTAAAAAAAAGCAAGGCAAAAGCTGCAGCAAAGGAGAGGGGAAGGAAAGTTTTGAGGAGGATGCCCTTCTATAAGAGGATAGTGGAGCCCCGGCTGGTGTCCAGGTTAAGAAGCGAAGACTTTGGGAGAGTTTGGGAAGATGGTGAGGATGAGGAGGGGGTGCTGGAGGCGGATGGACACGGGCTGCAGAGGAGGAAGAGGATGAGGAGGAGGAGAGGGAGGAGGAGGAGGCTGGAGCTGGAGTCCCCGCCGCCGCTGCTGCCAAGCGCCTTCCTCTTCGAGAGCCTGCAGGACGTGTCCGGCCACACTCTGGTGTCTCTGCTCCGGCAGCTGGCCGAGCTGAGCCGCCTGGCCAGCGGCATCTTCCAGGAGCTGGAGGTGGAGGCGAGCTCGCTGTGTGTCCGCTGCAGCCACCTCCACAGCCGGCTGCACAGCCTGCAACACCGCACCCTCCGCTTGGACGCCAAGAAAGTCTCAGTCCGTAAGTGTACAAAACCAGGCTACTAAACATTGCAACATCTCTTTCTCTTGACTTATATGTGTGTGTATGTTTTAAAAAGTTTCGAAATAACTTTCTACATTCTTGGCCATTCCCCCTTTTTATCAAAGTTTAGAATCTGGATTATTACTCTGTTATTTAACTGCAAACGCGTTTAATTGTGAACACATTTTGACTGTAAATGTACAAAGGTACTAAATTCTGAGCTTCAATAGGAGGTTGTTCAGGGATGGTTAAAATTCCCCTATTTAATTCATTTGGGTTCATTCTCTTTGGACGGAGGGGGGTGGGGATGTGAGGATTGGGGGTTTGCTAGTGTTTTCGTTTTAAAATAAACCTGTTTGAGAAACTAGCACTATCCAGGGTGCCATCCAGCACTCTTTTTGTGCACTGGGAGTTTAAAGGAGATACATTTAGCATTTTTAACGTGACTGGGTTATTGGAGATGGATTGGGTGCAGCCTCTATCCATAGCAGACTCGACTAGTGATAAACATCACTTATTTTGAACTTCATGTAGGCTCTCGTGTTTTTAAATGATTTGTTATTGAGCAAGAAAGTTGTAATTTTGTGCTGTGGCCTTTGGATTCGCTGCTTGAAGGCTATGTTTAGTGTACTAAATAACATACAATTTTAGACTTATTGTTATTTTTCCACCCGTATCTTTGGAGTCAAGAATGATCTGTGTTTATTTTTCTTTAAGCATTGTTTCTCTTGTAACTTTTTGGTTACTTTGTCTCTCTCAAGTAATACAGTGAAAATGTTCTTGGATGGTTGCTAGCAGAATGCAACATATAATTTTATGTTAGAACTTTGAAATTAAATATCTCGTGTTGACAGAGTGTTAGTGTGCCTCAGGCAACCAGATTAAAGTGATCCCATGGTCAATCCATATTGTTGCCACCTTTGACCTCCAGTGCACTATAAGGGCAGCACGATGGCACAGTGGTTAGCACTGCTGCCTCACGGTGCCAGGGACCTGGGTTCGATTCTGGCCTCAGGTCACTGTCCGTGTGGAGTTTGCATGTTCTCCGTTGTCTGCGTGGGTTTCCTCCCACAGTCCAAAGATGTGCAGGTTAGATGCATTGGCCACGCTAAATTCTCCCTCAGTGTACCCGAACAGGCGCCAAAGTGTGGCGACTAGGGGATTTTCACAGCAACTTCATTGCAGTGCGAATGTAAGCCTACTTGTGACACTAATAAATAAACTTTAAGTCATGTGAACATTACAGCACAGCAGGGAGCTATTCGGCCCGTCAAGTGCATGCCGGCTACCAGTACAGCAATCCCATCAGTCCCATTCCCTCTGTCGCACATTTGCCTCAAATGTTCATCCAATTTCTTTTTGAAATCATTGGTCGGCTTTACTTCCACCAGCCTCGCAGGCAGCGAGTTCCAGGAGCCGTGGAGGAGCGAATTATCCAGGAGTCCCAGATATGATTGTCACGCGCTAGCTTCTGCATGTACGCGAGTGCGAGGCATCAGCCTTGGGGCTGTGAAGCCTCACCTTGACAAACAACCTGCCAATGTCCATTGAAAAGGCTGCACTTGGGATGTGCGACCCAAGGGTGACGGGGAGCTGGAGGGCCTTGCAGGATACAAAGGCTCCGGGACGGAAGGGGAAACGGGGGAAGGGAGCACAGAAGTAATTTTCCTCGTATTGTTCCTGCTTATTTTGAAGTCATTTAGTTTCTGGATAATTTGATATTTTTTACTCCTGTAAAATGTCAACTAATGGAACAGTGACAGTGTTTGAGAGCAGTTCAATGCTGGCACTAGGATTGCACATTTTGACTCTGTCCACTTACACTGTATGTACAACTGTACAATTATGGATTTTGCTGTTCCAAACGGGAGAGAGTATTTTGAGTGATTTAAGGCGGAAGTCCTGGTGGTTGCAGTTGTGTCAGGGACATGGAAGGGGGTGTTTGGTGATATCAGGTGGTTGGGGCGGGGGGGGGGGGGGGGTTGGTGATTTGATTTATTATTGTCACATGTATTAGTAAACAGTGAAAAGTATTGTTTCTTGCGCGCTTTACAGACAAAAATACCGTTCATAGAGAAGGAAAGGATGTTGGGTGGAGGAAGTTGTTGTTGGAGAGACAAAGAGCTGGAATGTTTTGACCCGTGTGTTTACAGGGGAGAGAGCTGAGAGCACCTGAGCACCTGCCACTCATCAGCTCCCTCCCGGGAATGTGTGTTTGTGAAATGCAAAGAAGGTTTGAGATGCAGGAGGATTTTGATAGATCTGGAGATTGAAGCATTCGAGCTCTCATTCAATTCTCTTATTTCAGTATTGATGTGCAGAAATTATATATCCTGGTTTTAATTTTAACCTATATTTCTCTTCATTGGATGGCTTATTCATTAGAAATTCCTTGGCTTAATGACTCTTGTATCTGTGTGGCAGTCAGAAAATACTCTTTGTTAGATCTACACTTGCCTGCTTGATTGGCACCCCATCCACCGCCTTAAACATTCATCCCGTACCCCCCCTCTCCACACACACCCGACACACACCCCACACACACCCGGCACACACCCGGCACACACCCGGCACACACCCGGCACACACCCGGCACACACCCGGCACACACCCGGCACACACCCGGCACACACCCGGCACACACCCGGCACACACCCGGCACACACCCGGCACACACCCGGCACACACCCGACACACACCCGACACGATGCAGGGCAGCAACTCAGCAACATTCCTTTGATAGCATCATGCAAACCCACAAGCTATACCACCTAGAAGGGCAATGGGAACACCACCACCTGCAAGTTCCCCCCCCCCCCAAAAAAAAACCTCCCACCATCCTGACTTGGAAATATATCGCCGTTCCTTTGCAGTCGTTGGATCAAAATCCTGGACCTCCCTCCCTAACAGCACTGTGGGTGTATGTACACCACGTGGACTGCAGCGGTTCAAGAAGGTGGCTCACCACCATCTTCTCAAAGGCAATCAGGGATGGGCAATGAACTCTGGCCTAGCCAACGGCGACCACATCCTTTGGAAGAAGGAATAAAGAAAATCCTTTTTGATGCATGGCACGTCTGGTTTGCGAATATTTGGGACAGGAGACTTCAGTTATGTGGAGAGACTAGAAAATCATGGACAGTTCTCCTCGGAATAGGGAAGGTGACGGGGAGATTTAATAGATGTATTCAAAGCTCAGTGGTTTTATACGCTAAATGAGAAAATGTTTCCACTGCATTTACATCCTTCCTTAGATGAGACGACCGAATTGCGCGCACACTATTCAAGATGTGATCTCACAAATGACTTGTACAACTGAAGCATAACAGTCTTATTTTTATATTCGACTCCTTCTAATAAAGAACAGCATTCCATTAGCCTTAATTACTTGTTGTACCTGCATACTAACATCTTGCCATGTAAATGCAAGACTTTTCTTGTTTTTCTTTCAAACTGGTCGCCAAGATTCCTACAACACTGACTGTACTCCAGAAATTACTGCATTGGTTATAAAGTGTTTTGAGTATCCTGAGGTTGTGGAAAACAATACATAAATGCATGTCTGTCTCTCTCTTTCAATGGAATACGTTTGAAGCGTAGTCTCTGTTGTGGAGAAAATTATGGGGTAAGTCTCGCCAAGTGTAGGCTGCGGGTTAGTTCCCTGCCCGTGCTACCTGTGAATCTGTGGCTGCTTAACCATGTGACTTTGCACAGGATGTAGATTTTCTCTGCAGTTAACTATATGCTATTTCTTGGCTTTATTTAAAGGTGACACTAATTGCTCGGATAAATGATTTTTTTGTTCAGATCTGTGCAGAAATGGATATTTTCAATAGTTCCATGATTCCCTATACATAATTGTGGTACTTAACCAGCAAATTAAACTTCCTGAGGGTTCCGTACTCGACATAATTCAAGGGTTTTGGAAAAGGTAGATAAGGCCAGATTGTTTCCACTGGCAGCAGGGTCAGCTGCGGTAGGGTGGCACAGTGGTGAGCACTGCTGCCCCACAGTGCCAGGGACCCGGGTTCAATTCCGATCTTGGGTCAGTGTCTGTGCAGAGTCTGCACTTTCTCCCCGTGTCTGCGTGGGTTTCCTCCGGGTGCTCCGGTTTCCTCCCACAGTCCAAAGATGTGCTGGTTAGGTGTATTGGCCATGCTAAATTGTCCCTTAGTGTCTGAAGTTGTATAGGTTAGGTGGATTAGCTGGGGGAGTACACGGGGATACAGGGATTTTGGGGGAGGCTGAGTAAGATGCTCTTTCGATGAGAGTTGGTGCAGACTCGATGGGCCGACTGGCTGCCTCCTGCAATGTGGATTCTCTGATACCGGAGGACACAGATTTAAGATCATTCGCAAAATAAATCTCTCAGTAGGGTGGGTGGAAGATATGCCTTTTGTTTCACCAAGTGAGTTCTGATCTGGAATGCGCTGCCTGGAAGAGTATTGGAAGCCAATTCAATAGTAACTTTCAAAAAGGAATGGGATAAATTTTGAAAATAGAAGAATTGCAGGGAAAGAACAGCCGAGTGGGATTATCTGGATAGCTTTCCAAGAGGCTGCACACACATGATGGGCCAAATGGCCTCCTTAGTCTTTCAGCCTGTCTGCTTTGAACAGCTGAGCTCTGCTCTGCTGCAAGAGTCTTCAAGCATAACATTCAACCCGAGAAAAAAACAAAGCAACAGGAGTGGAGACTTCACTCACTTGTCACCTTGAGACAAGACGAGGCAGAAATCAATGTTTTTTGGATGTGGGGAACAATGTCCCAGTGTGATCAGCTGGATAGTTCACAGATCTCATTAATTAATAATCAGTGACCAGTGTTAAGAGTGGGTCATTGATCAATTTTTAGTTAAGATTTGTCTCCTGGGTCTACAAACAGCAACGACCTTTGACACCACTAATTATTTTCCTCAGCATCTCTTTTTCGGATTTGTTTGTGTGTACTGTGGTGTTTTGTGATGCTGGTTTGTTAGTTTGTCTAGTTGTTAACTAATAGCAGTTCATCTACTCTGATGGTTCACTTTACTATTCGATGTGCTCGATATATATGGGCGTGGAAAAGGTGACCCACTGCTAATGTTGTTCATGGAATTTAAGGAAAAAAGCAAAATTGATGCAGGGCGGCACGGTAACACAGTGGTTACCACTGCTGCTTCACAGCTCCAGGGACCTGGGGTCGATTCCCGGCTTGGGTCACTGTCTGTGTGGAGTTTGCACATTCTCCTCGTGTCTGCGTGGGTTTCCTCCGGGTGCTCCGGTTTCCTCCCACAGTCCAAAGATGTGCGGGTTAGGTTGATTGGCCATGCTAAAATTGCCCCTTAGTGTCCTGGGGTGCGTAGATTAGAGGGATTAGCGGGTAAAATATGTAGGGATATGGGGGTAGGGCCTGGGTGGGATTGTGGTCGATGCAGACTCGATGGGCCGAATGGCCTCTTTCTGTACTGTAGGGTTTCTATGATTTCTATGATCTGGTTTTCAAACGACTATGGCTCTACACCTCTCTCCGCTCCTTAAAATCCTCCTCTGTGAACAAGGATCTGCCCTAATACTTCCTCGTTCGGTTCTACGACAGTTTTTGTCTGATAACACTCTAATTAAGTGCCTTGGGGCAGTTTTCAAGGTACTATGGAAATGCAAGTTGTTGTTGTGTTGTAAATGTGTTGTATTGTGAGAGGGGAGAGATACAAAAGGGTCCAGAGGGGCAATTTTTTTCTCTCACAGGGTGGTGAGTGTCTGCCAGAGGCAATAGTAGAGGCGGGTACAAATTTGTCTTTTAAAAAGCATTTAAAAAGCACTACTGCCTCTCAGCACCAGGACCCAGGTTCAATTCCCGGCTTGGGTCACTGTCTGTGTGGAGTTTGCACATTCTCCCCGTGTCTGCGTGGGTTTCCTCCGGGTGCTCCGGTTTCCTCCCACAGTCCAAAGATGTGCGGGCTAGGTGGATTGGCCATGCTAAATTGCCACTGAGTGTCAGGGGGACTAGTTAGGGTAAATGCATGGGATTATGGAGATAGGGTCTGGGTGGGATTGTGGTCGGCGCAGACTCGATGGGCCGAATGGCCTCCTTCTGCACTGTCTACAAACAACAATGACCTTTGACACCACTAATTATTTATCTCAGCACCACTTCCAGATTTGTTTGTGTGTATTGTGGTGTTTTGTGATGCTGGTTTGTTAGTTTGTCTAGTTGTTAACTAATAGCAGTTCATCTACTCTAATGATTCACTTTACTATTCGATGTTTTTGATATATATGGGTGTGGAAAAGGTGGCCCACTGCTAATGTTGTTCTTGGAATTTAAGGTGAGGGCTTGCCATGGTAGAGGGAGTAACACACTCTTCCTTGTGTTTAAACTTTTGAAACAAGCTACTGTGTGGCAACTGTGATGTTGAATTATTCTTGCTCGTTGATCCTAACCTCTGGAATTCTCTCCCCAAATACCTCTGGCTCTACCTCTCTCCGCTCCTTAAAATCCTCCTCTGTGAACAAGGATCTGCCCTAATACTTCCTCGTTCGGTTCTACGACAGTTTTTGTCTGATAACACTCTAATTAAGTGCCTTGGGGCAGTTTTCAAGGTACTATGGAAATGCAAGTTGTTGTTGTGTTGTAAATGTGTTGTATTGTGAGAGGGGAGAGATACAAAAGGGTCCAGAGGGGCAATTTTTTTCTCTCACAGGGTGGTGAGTGTCTGCCAGAGGCAATAGTAGAGGCGGGTACAAATTTGTCTTTTAAAAAGCATTTAGACAGTTACATGGGTAAGATGGGTACGGAAGGATATGGGCCGAACATGGGCAATTGGGGCTAGCTTAGGGGTTTAAAAACAAAAGGGCGGCATGGACAAGTTGGGCCCAAGGGCCTGTTTCCATGCTGTAAACCTCTGACTCTAAATAATTTGATTGTGAGCTTGGCTGGTTGTGAGATGAATATGGTCGTGTTTGCCTCACCAGCACTCCTGCTTTTCAGTTTGAACCGTGCCGAGATTACAAATGAGTTCTGTCATTGGAGGGAGGAGGAGTTGGAATATTGGAGGACAGCATCTATTTGGCCCAGACCTCTTGTGGGGGAGGAGGGAAGGGGGCCTCAGTGGGTAAAAGAGCTTTGGGGATTGAGGCGGGTGGTGGGGGGCGGGGGGGGGGGATGTGAAGGAAAAATACACTTACTAAGCGTGGTTTCAAAACTTCCTCGAGATCTATTTGAAACCGTCTTTAATCTGGGGAAAGAGAACAGAATATTGTTTCCACACAGACTTCTTTAAGTTAAAGTCTAAATCGGACTTTAATCCTCTGTTTTTAACTGTGGGAGGGAAGGCTTTGTTAGAATCGTCGTCCAATGGCGAAAGAGTTCTCCTTCCAGCCTGCCTATTCTGCCTGTGAAGTGATGCTCATGTTAATACCGATGCTACCAAACAGATGGGGCTCCCTGTTTAGGTTAAACCCAGCAGGGACCAGCCACCCTTGTATTTTGTGCCTCTGAGCGGTGCGTTATGCCTCGTGTCCCCACAGGGAGGGAAGCACAAAAGGCTTTAACAAGACTTAGTCTGATTGTGACTTCAGATGTGTAATTTTTTTGAATAAAAACCAGAAGGAGAACAGACTCGCAGATGCTTTTTGAGATGAGAGAATGATAATTGCAAGTTGAATAAAAATAGGCGGCATGGAGTTTATTTTTAAATACAAGCTTTCAAAGAACACACTGGGACATGACTGTGCAAGCAGTCCATCGGGGGTAGCTGAAGATCTACCCAAGGAGGCATTTTCACTCAGCCACTGGTCCTTATTGCCAGTCCCCGAGGTTTTATCATTTCAGCTTGTGTTCTGTGCCCAATGTTGGTGGAAAATTTGTTTTCTTTAGGGGAACCCTGGAGCTTTTCTCCTAATCTCCCAAAACCTACAACCCTCACAGATTTCTCACCATTCGCAGGCATGCCCTCAGCTGCTTGGGCGGCACAGTGGTTAGCACTGCTGCCTCACAGTGCCAGGGACCCAGGTTCGACTCCCAGCTTGGGTCACTGTGTGAAGTTTGCACGTTCTCCCCGTGTCTGTGTGGGTTTCCTCCCGGGTGCTCCAGTTTCCTCCCACAGTCCAAAGATATGCGGGTTAGGTTAATTGGCCGTGCTAATTTACCCCTTAGTGTCAGGAGGAATAGCAGGGTAAATATGTGGGGTTACGGGAACAGGTTTCTTGGGTGAGATTGTGGTCGGTGCAGACTCGATGGGCCGAATGGCCCCCTTCTGCACTGTAGGGAGTTCTAGAATTCCTTCCTTCAATCTCCCCCTCCTTTTTTAGATGCTCCGTAAAACCCACCTCTTTGATCATTCTTTTGGTTCACCCCTCCCATTATGTGTCTACATGATGTACCTTTGGGGCACCTTGTGCTGATTTTACTGTGTTATAAATTGCTAGGTGTATCTATTTTGAATTTCTGACTTAAAAACAAATCCTTGTCTGGAGATGATCTGACCAGGATGCCTTGGTTTTGGATTGTGAATTCTCAAATGATATGTTTCAGTCTGCAGGACTTCCTGCAATGGTTGGATGGTCCAGTCTCTGAGTAAAGGCCAGACACGACTCAAATAGGACTGCGTGTCATCCTGAGGTTTTGTGGTCTTTGGTCATTTTTGTTTTCTTCATTCCCTCATGGGATGTGGGCGTCGCTGGCGAGGAAAGCATTTGTTGCCCTTGAATTGAGTGGCTAGTGAGGCCACGTGAGGGATACTCATTGCTGTGGGCCCCCCAATCCTGAGGGGGGTCACATGCAGTCCGTGTGGTTTACTCACAGTGCTGTTCCAGGCTTTTGATCCAGCGACTGTGAAGGAACAATAATATAGTTCCAAGTCAGGATGGTGTATGACCTGGAGGGGAACCTGCTGGTGGTGGTGTTCCCATGCTCCTTCTGCCCTTGTCCTTCAAGGTGATTGAGGTCATGGGTTTGGAAGGTGTTTTGCAGGAGACATGGTGAGTTGTTGCTGTGCATCTTCAGACCTGCTGCTGTCAGTGTGCGCCAGTGGTGGAGAGAGTGGATGTTTAAGGTGGTGAATATGATGCCAGTCACGTGGGTTGCTTTTTCCTGGGTGGCGTTGAGCTTCTTGAGTGTTGTTGGAGCTGCACTCATTCAGGTAACGTATTCCACCGCACTCATGACTTGTGCCCTTTAGGTGGTGGACAGACTTTGGAAGCTAGAAGGTGAGAATTCCCAGTCTTGACCTGGTTTTGCCGCCACGATATTTCTGTGGCTGCTTGAGTTTAGTTTCTGGTCAATGGTAACTCCCAGGTTGCCAAGGCTGGGAAATTCGGCAATGGTGATGCCAGCCAACATTATAGAAAAATGGTTAGATTCTTTTTCTTTGGAGGTGGTCATTGCCTGGCGCTTGTGTGGCAGGAATGCTACTTGCATTGGGCGGCACGGTAGCACAGTGGTTAGCACTGCTGCTTCACAGCTCCAGGGACCTGGGTTCGATTCCCGGCTTGGGTCACTGTCTGTGTGGAGTTTGCACATTCTCCTCGTATCTGCGTGGGTTTCCTCCGGGTGCTCCGGTTTCCTCCCACAGTCCAAAGATGTGTGAGTTAGGTTGATTGGCCATGCTAAAAAATTGCCCCTTAGTGTCCTGGGATGTGTAGATTAGAGGGATTAGCGGGTAAAATATGTAGGGATATGGGGGTAGGGCCTGGGTGGGATTGTGGTCGGTGCAGACTCGATGGGCTGAATGGCCTCTTTCTGTACTGTAGGGTTTCTATGATTTCTATGAACAGCGCAATCTCGAACGTTGTCCAAGTCTTGCTGCATGTGGACGTGAACTGTTTCAGTATCTGAGGCGTCATTGAATGGTACCAAACATGGTGCAATTGTCAGTGAACCCCAGTCAACCTTGTGGGTTTGATTTGATTTATTATTGTCACATGTATACAGTGAAAAGTATTGTTTCTTACGCGCGATACAGACAAAACATACTGTACATAAAGGAAAGGAGAGAGTGCAGAATGTAGTTTTACAGTCATAGCTAGGGTGTAGAGAAAGATCAACTTAATGCGAGGTAGGTCCATTCAAAGGTCTGACAGCAGCAGGGAAGAAGCTGTTCTTGAGTCGGTTGGTACGTGACCTCAGACTTTTGTATCTTTTTCCTGGCGGAAGAAGGAAACTGTATACTAACTCTCATAGTTGCCCATTCTGCATCTTCCTTTATACCCTTTCCTAGCGAATAACTAGTGATCACTAATTTTAAATCATTACTTGAACTGCATCTAATGCTTTCTGTGGGAGAGAGTTCCACACTTATCACCCTGTGTCTGAAGAATTGCTTCCTAACTTATCCGTGACCTGGTTCTGATTTTACAGTTACGCGCGCTTGTCCTCGATCCCGCCAAAAGAGGAAGAAGTTTCTTTCCGCAAACTATCCATTCATTTCAAAATCCTAAAAATTACCCTGGTAAAGTTTGCTTCCGGTGCCATGGTTGGATTAACCACATTGCACCAAACCAATGGGAGAGTAGGCAGCTGGACAATACAGACAGATCGCTCTGCCGAAAGGGATGTGATCAGCATTAGTACTTCTGTGAATTGGCAGGCTGCTGGTCTCAATCCGATCAGAGAGTGCAGATCACTGCACCGTGTCTGGGCGAGCGCAGTTCTCTGAGCCCTGTGCAGGCGCATTGTTGGTTGACCATATAACAATTGGAGGAGAGAGGGGTTGTTTAAAGCAGTGCCCAGTACATAGTTGCGATTCACACAGAGGAGTTGAGTGCTGAATCAGTAGTTTTCTCTCTATTCTTGTTCTCATTTCCTCTGACTCTCTTTACCCTCGAAGGACCCCCCACTCTAAAATCAGCGCTTGGACTTGAAGCCTAAACCACAAGCAAATCCAAGTGGATATGTACCTGATGGCCTGAAGCCTCGAGCCCGTATTGCTATGTGTACAACTGAGCCCTGTTAGACTGGCAAATATCTGGGACTGACACACACAAGACAGCTCAGCATCCTCCACATGTGCAGAGCTCCAGCGGTACGCGAGCGACTGTTTTTTCTGGGCAGTATTGTGTTTGGAACAAGGTTCTGCTGGAATCAGCTTTTCTGTGAGCTGCAGATTAAATAACAGCCAAACATGCACATTCTTTGTTTCACCCCAGCCTGTTGAATCATTCATTCAATCTAAACAAAGTCAAAGAATGCTGATTGTGGACCCGTTTTACACAGAGGAAAGCCCTTTTTCTAAACGGAGGCAAGTGTCGCCACTTCCCTTCACCCTTTTGCCAGTGCCATCCTGTTACTGAAGGTCTTGGTACTTGTCAGGTGTAGAATTCCACAAGCTCCAGCTGTTTTCGGGTACCTCATTCCGCTGACTATTAACTGTGCCAGCCGTGGATTAGTGTGTAACGCCAGCGTCTCTGACTTTGAAGGCCGTGGGTTCGAGACCCACTCTGGACACTGGAGCACAGGCTGATGCTCCAGTGTTGTGAGGAGTGAACCGCTCTATTGGAGGTGTTCTTTCAGATGGACCGTAACAGTCCCATGGCGCTATTTCACAGAAGACCCTAGGATTCTTCCCTGATGTCCTGGGCACTATTTATCCCTGAACCATTATCACGGATAGAACAAAGAAAATTACAGCTTAGGAACAGGCCCTTCGGCCCTCCAAACCTGCACCGACCATGCTGCCCAACTGAACTAAAACCCCCTACCCTTCCGGGGACCGTATCCCTCTATTCCCATCCTATTCATGTATTTGTCAAGACGCCCCTTAAAAGTCACTATCATATCTGCTTCCACTACCTCCCCCGGCAGCGAGTTCCAGGCACCCACCACCCTCTGCATAAAAAAAACTTGCCTCGTACATCTCCTTTAAACCTTGCCCCTCACACCTTAAACCTGTGCCCCCTAGTAATTGACTCATCCACCCTGGGAAAAAGCTTCTGACTATCCACTCTGTCCATGCCTCTCATAATCCTGTGGACTGCTATCAGGTCACCCCTCAACCTCCATCGTTCCAGTGAGAACAAACCAGTGAGAACGCAGGTGAACAAAGAACAAAGAACAGTACAGCACAGGAAACAGGCCCTTCGGCCCTCCAAGCCTGTGCCGCTCCTTGGTCCAACTAGACCAATCGTTTGTATCCCTCCATTCCCAGGCTGCTCATGTGACTATCCAGGTAAGTCTTAAACGATGTCAGCGTGCCTGCCTCCACCACCCTACTTGGCAGCGCATTCCAGGCCCCCACCACCCTCTGTGTAAAAAACGTCCCTCTGATGTCTGAGTTATACCTCGCCCCTCTCAGCTTGAGCCCGTGACCCCTCGTGATCGTCACCTCCGACCTGGGAAAAAGCTTCCCACTGTTCACCCTATCTATACCCTTCATAATCTTGTATACCTCTATTAGATCTCCCCTCATTCTCCGTCTTTCCAAGGAGAACAACCCCAGTCTACCCAATCTCTCCTCATAGCTAAGACCCTCCATACCAGGCAACATCCTGGTAAACCTTCTCTGCACTCTCTCCAATGCCTCCACGTCCTTCTGGTAGTGCGGCGACCAGAACTGGACGCAGTACTCCAAATGTGGCCTAACCAGCGTTCTATACAGCTGCATCATCAGACTCCAGCTTTTATACTCTATACCCCGTCCTATAAAGGCAAGCATACCATATGCCTTCTTCACCACCTTCTCCACCTGTGTTGCCACCTTCAAGGATTTGTGGACTTGCACACCCAGGTCCCTCTGTGTTTCTATACTCCTGATGACTCTGCCATTTATTGTATAACTCCCTACATTATTTCTTCCAAAATGCATCACTTCGCATTTATCCGGATTAAACTCCATCTGCCACCTCTCCGCCCAATTTTCCGGCCTATCTATATCCTGCTGTATTGCCCGACAATGCTCTTCGCTATCCGCAATTCCAGCCATCTTCGTGTCATCCGCAAACTTGCTGATTACACCAGTTACACCTTCTTCCAAATCATTTATATATATCACAAATAGCAGAGGTCCCAGTACAGAGCCCTGTGGAACACCACTGGTCACAGACCTCCAGCTGGAAAAAGACCCTTCGACCACTACCCTCTGTCTCCTATGGCCAAGCCAGTTCTCCACCCATCTAGCCACTTCTCCTTGTATCCCATGAGCCTTAACCTTCTTAACCAACCTGCCATGTGGGACGTTGTCAAATGCCTTACTGAAATCCATATAGACGATATCCACGGCCCTTCCTTCATCAACCGTTTTTGTCACTTCCTCAAAAAACTCCACCAAATTTGTAAGGCACGACCTCCCTCTTACAAAACCATGTGAACTGGCCATTATTACATTGCTGTCTGTGGGATCTTGCTGACATTGCAAAAGTGGCTACACGTAGCCAAGCCAATCCTGGCCTTGCCTAACAAACACAAATATATGTCTTTTAAACAAGGGCTGGTAGTTTTGGCCAAAGTGAATCAGATACGTGACAGTTCAGTAGGTAACTGCAAGCCACCCACAAGCCATCCCATTTAAGATCATGTGATCAACTATCCTATAATGCACCCCTCCCTCAGTGGAAAAGTCTCTTTGCATTTGCGTGCATTCAGTGAGATTGAGTTTGAGCTCGTCGCTAATGTTCACGATTGAATAGCTTGCCAGAAGTTGCTGCCTAGGCCATTGGGGAAGCAAGGAGTCACCACTGCCTTCGGGGAAGGAGGGGGTGATGAATCGTGTGAATCTTTAAAATATTCTGAAGCTATCAGTTTTTTTTTAATGTATGGGTCTCAAATATTTTCCCAGGGTGGAAGTGTCAATTACAAGGGGGCACAGGTTCAAGGTGAGGGGGGAAAGTTTAAGGGAGATGTGCGGGGAGGTTTTTCACGCAGAGAGTGGTGGGTGCCTGGAACATGCTGCCTGAGGAGGTGGTGGAAGCAGGCACATTAGCAACATTTAAGAGGCATCTGGATGGGTCCATGAATAGGGAAGGAATAGAAGGATCCGGTCCCAGTAAGAGCAGAAGGTTTTTTCCTTTAATTTAGTTAGGGCATCATGATCAGCACAGGCTTGGAGGGCCAAAAAGCCTGTTCCTGTGCTATACTTTTCTTTCTTTGTTCTTTGGAAATAGGTTTTGTTGCATCGATAATATTGGCAAAAGAATTTGCCCCTCAGCAGTGACCACTACCTCGATCTACTTAATCTCCATTTCCCTTTTGAATACCTGAATTGACGACATCTTTGGCCTTGTGGAGCAGGAGATTCCATGTTGTCTACCCACTGTGTGAAGACATCTTTCACCAATTGTTTTCAAAACCTCACTTAAACCGATCACTTGTCATTATCACTTTTTTCTGTTTGTGGGATCCTCCTGTGTACAGGTAGGCTGCCACGTTTCCCATATTGCAATGGTGACTACACCTCCAAAGTAGTTGGTTGTCAAGCGTTGTAGGGCATCCTGTGGATATGAAAGGTGAAGCCTGAGACTGCCATTGGCTGACCGTTTTTCCAGTCACTAGCCGCTGGTGTTGGGGTTTCCGTGTGAGGCATGCTTTTTGTCTGGCTGTTCAAATGGCGTCTCCCAACTTCCACCAATGTGGCAAAACATCCCAAGGTGCTTCATAGAGGCATACATTTCTTAAAAAAAAGGGCCAGGTTTATCTTGGATTCAAGGCCCTTCAGTCGAGAGAAGCTGAAAAGATCAAGGATCGACGACCTGAAGTATTGAATAATTCTGTTTCTCCACAGATGCTGCCAGACCTGCTGAGTATTTCCAGCATTTCCTGTTTTTTAGATTTCCAGCACCTGCAGTATTTTGCTTTGGTGGCTGCCTTTCTTATTTGACTTGCTCATGGTGCTAGTAACCATTCAGTCATTCGCTTGCTGCCTCTTATGCCTGTCATGTTTTTCATATCTGGTGTTCCTTCCTTAGGGTACTCACTGATGCTTGTGACTCAATGGCTCAGAGTTGTATCTCAGCGGGTTAAGTAAAGTAAAGTTTATTTATTAGTCACAAGTAGGCTTACATTAACACTGCAATGAAGTTACTGTGAAAATCCCCTAGTCGCCACGCTCCGGCGCCTGTTCGGGTACGCTGAGGGAGAATTTAGCATGGCCAATGCACCTAACCTGCACATCTTTGGACCGTGGGAGGAAACCGGAGCACCCGGAGGAAACCCACACAGACACGGGGAGAACGTCCAGACTCTACACAGACAGTGACCCAAGCCGGGAATCGAACCTGGGTCCCTGGCGCTGTGAGGCAGCAGTGCTAACCACTGTGCTGCCCCACTGCTGCGCTGTGAGGGAGTCTGTTGCTGAGGTCATGTAGATTTGAAAAGTCTTGATGCCTTGCCGAATGAGCTGGTTTCGACACTGCAGTTGTTTCTTCTGGAGGGAGGATTTTTGTGTTTCTGTTTTTAAAGCTATATGATGATGGTTATATAATTGCCAACATTCATTGCTCAGGATCAAACATGAATCAGCAAGGTCCTGCTGGGTGATGGCGCTAATGGGACTGAACCCTATCATGTTGCAGGCACCTTCAGGAGGAGGGGGGAGAAAAAAATGAGTCACAAAAGGCTAATTTTAACAACTACAGAGCAAAGGAATAAAGTTATTCTGTTCATTAAAACCTTGCCATTGAGCTTAATGCTTTGGAGGAAACTTTTTCTGCGTGGCCAAATTTCCCTCCAATTTTCAAGTTTGCTGAGGACACTACCGTAGTGGGTCGGATCTCAAACAATGATGAGACGGAGTACGGGAATGAGATAGAGAATCTGGTGAACTGATGCGACGACAACAATCTCTCCCTCAATGTCAACAAAACAAAGGAGATGGTCATCGCCTACAGGAAGCGCAGTGGAGGACGTGCCCCTGTCTATATCAACAAGGATGAAGTGGAAATGGTCGAGAGCAATAAACTACAAAGGGTCATGAACGAAGCCCAGTCCATCACGCAAACCAGCCTCCCATCCATTGACTCTGTCTACACTTCCGGCTGCCTCGAAAAAGCAGCCAGCATAATCAAGGACCCTACGCACCCTGAACATACTCTCTTCCATAGGGAAAAAGATACAAAAGTACCAACCGACTCAAGAACAGCTTCTTCCCTGCCGCCATCAGACTTTTGAATGGACTAACTTTGCATTAAGTTGATCTTTCTCTACACCCTAGCTATGACTGTAACACTACATTCTGCACCCTCTCCTTTCCTTCTCTATGAATGGTATAGAACAAAGAACAGTACAGCACAGGAAACAGGCCCTTCGGCCCTCCAAAATGCTTTGTCTGTATAGTGCGCAAGAAACAATACTTTTCACTGTATACTGATACATGTGACAATAATAAATCAAATCAAAACTTGGCTTTTCCCAATGCCTCAGAGGCTGAAGCTGTGAATTCAATGGTTCTAAGATGAGACGCTGAGTGCCACTACTAGCGATCCACTATTCTGTTGGAAAAGTGCAGGGTAGATGCCAGTACCACAACCCAACATTGAGTTTACACTTTCAAGGGAGCAATGAAAGAACATCTATGGACTTGAAGGAATGTTGAAGAAGCCCTTAAATCATTCAGTTAAGCATCATTTTGCTTGACATTGCAGTGCTATCTCACTACACTGATTCCTGGGAAATCAGTCCAGTGGAAAAGGCTTGACTTTTGCGATGAGGTTAAATAGAATGGGCCTCTCTTTTCTGGTATTAAAGCAAATGAGAGCTGGTTTGATTGCAGCATCATGTTCTTAGAGAGCTTGACGGGGTGGATGCTGAGAGGCATTCCCAACTGGGGAGTCTAGAACTAGGGATCTTTGTCTCAGGATGCCTCTGGTTGCTCCAGTTTCCACCCATGCTCCAAAGATGTACGGGCTTAGGTTGATTGGCCATGATAAATTGCTCGTTAGTGTAGAGGAATTTGCAGTGTAAATACGTGGGGTTCTGGGGATAGGGCCTGGGGTGGGATTATAATCGGTGCAGGCTTGATGTGCCGAAAGGCCTCCTTCTGCACAGTGGGGATTCTATAAGGAGTCTGCCATTTAGGAATGGACTGAGGATAAATGGTGAAGCCACATCTGGAGTAGTTAATTGGTTTCTTTATTTCGAGGTGTAGAAAGTGCAAGGTGGAGCTTAAGAAAACAAAGAGTGGATATAAGAAAGTCCTGGCTGGTAAAAGTAGGGAAAATCCCAAGATGATATAAGTATATCAATGGGAAGGGGATAATCAGGGAAGGAGTAGGACTCATTAGGGAAGAAGGGGGCAATCTGTTGGTGGAGCCAGAGGACATTGGTCGAGTGTTGAATGAATACTTCATTTCTGTCTTCACCCAATAGAACGAGGAGGATGATATTCAGAGAGAGGAATTGAGGTTCTTGAACAAATTGACATAGGGAAGGACAAGGTATTGGGGTTTTGGCAGCCTTAAAAGTGGATAAATCTCCAGGTCTAGATGAATTGTGCCCTTTGGAAGGAGTAATTTGCCAAGAAACTTTTCAATGAATGGTAGGATACTAGGAGGTTCTGTGGAACAAAGGGACCTTGGTGTATTTGTCCACAGATCTCTGAAAGCGGAAGGGCATATTATTAGGCTGGTGAAAAAGGCCTATGGGACACTTGCCTTTATTAACCGAGGCATAGATTACCAAAGCAGGGAAGTCATGTTGGAGTTGTATAGAACTTTGGTGAGGCCACAGCTAGAGTACTGCGTGCAGTTCTGGTTGCCACATTATTGGAAGGATGTGATTGCATTGGAGGGGCTGCAGAGGAGATTCACCAGGATGCTGCCTGGGATGGAACATTTAAGTTATGAAGAGAGGTTGGGTAGGCTTGAGTTGTTTATGTTGGAGCAGAGAAGACTGAGGGGTGACCTGATCGAGATGTACAAGATTGAGAGACATGAACAGAATGGATAAGGAGCAGCTGTTCCCTTAGTTGAAGGGTCAGTCACGAGGGAACATGGGTTCAAGGTTAGAGGCAGGAGGTTTAGGGGGATGTGAGGCAAAGCTTTTTTACCCAGGGGGCGGTGATGGTTTGGAATATGCTGCCTGGGAGGATGGTGGAGGTGGTTGCCTCACATCCTTTAAAATGTATCTGGATGAGCAGTTGGCACATCATAACATTCAGGACTATGGGCCAAGTGCTGGCAGATGGAATTTGATGGGAGTTCAGGTGTTTCTAATGTCAGTGTGGACTCGATGGGCCGAAAGGCCTCTTCTACACTGTATGATTCTATGATTCTAATTAAGGAAGGATGTAAATGCATTGGAAGCAGTTCAGAGAAGATTCAATAGACTAATATCTGGAATGGGTCGAGGAAAGGCTAATATCTGCTGGAGCTTAGAAAAGTACGAGGCAACTTGATTGAAACATATACGATTTCTGAGCATGGAAATGGAGAGGATGTTTCCTCTTGTGGGAGATTCTAGACCTAGGGGTCACTGCTTAAAAGTAAGGGGTTGCCCATTTAAGACAGAGGTGAGGAGAAATTATTTATCTGAGGGTCATGAGTCTTTGGAAGTCTCTTCCTAAAAAGGCAGTGGAAGCAATGTCTTTGAATATTTTTATGGCAGAGCTCGACTGCTTCCTGTTAAGCAAAGGGAGCGAATGGTTAATGGGGCAGGTGGGAATGTGGGGTTGTGGCTACAATCAGATCAGCCATGATCTTACTGAGTGGCAGTGCAGGCTTGAGATGCCATGTGGCCTACTCCTAATTGGTATGTTTGTATGTAATTTCTTTACTCAGAGGGCTGAGAGTCTTTGGAATTCTCTAGCAAGAGGTCTGTGGATGCTCAGTCTTTTAGTACATTAAAGGCAAATTGGTAGATTTCTTTTAGGCACTAAGGGAATCAAGATAAACGGGGGTAGGGCAAAAGTGGAAGTATGATTTTATTGAATGGCTGAGTAGATGTGAGGACAGTAAGAAGTTTAACAACACCAGGTTAAAGTCCAACAGGTTTATTTGGTAGCAGAAGCCACACAAGCTTTCGAGGCTCTGAGCCCCTTCTTCAGGTGAGTGGGAATTCTGTTCACAAACAGAACTTATAAGACACAGACTCAATTTACATGAATAATGGTTGGAATGCGAATACTTACAACTAATCCAGTCTTTAAGAAACAAAACAATGGGAGTGGAGAGAGCATCAAGACAGGCTAAAAAGATGTGTATTGTCTCCAGACAAGACAGCCAGTGAAACTCTGCAGGTCCACGCAACTGTGGGAGTTACAAATAGTGTGACATAAATTCTGATTCTAGGATCGCATGATAAAGACTCAGGAGGAAAAAAGCAGAAATATTTATGTGAAATAGTGTGACATAAACCCAATATCCCGGTTGAGGCCGTCCTTGTGTGTGCGGAACCTGGCTATCAGTTTCTGCTCCGCGACTCTGCGCTGTCGTGTGTCGCGAAGGCCGCCTTGGAGAACGCTTACCCGAATATCAGAGGCCGAATGCCCGTGACCGCTGAAGTGCTCCCCAACAGGAAGAGAACAGTCTTGCCTGGTGATTGTCGAGCGGTGTTCATTCATCCGTTGTCGCAGCGTCTGCATAGTTTCCCCAATGTACCATGCCTCGGGACATCCTTTCTTGCAGCGTATCAGGTAGACAACGTTGGCCGAGTTGCAAGAGTATGTACCGTGTACCTGGTGGATGGTGTTCTCACGTGAGATGATGGCATCTGTGTCGATGATCCGGCACGTCTTGCAGAGGTTGCTGTGGCAGGGTTGTGTGGTGTCTTGGTCACTGTTCTCCTGAAGGCTGGGTAGTTTGCTGCGGACAATGGTCTGTTTGAGGTTGTGCGGTTGTTTGAAGGCAAGAAGTGGGGGTGTGGGGATGGCCTTGGCGAGATGTTCGTCTTCATCAATGACATGTTGAAGGCTCCGGAGGAGATGCCGTAGCTTCTCCGCTCCGGGGAAGTACTGGACAACGAAGGGTACTCTGTCCACTGTGTCCCGTGTTTGTCTTCTGAGGAGGTCGGTGCGGTTTTTCGCTGTGGCGCGTTGGAACTGTTGATCAATGAGTCTAGCGCCATATCCTGTTCTTATGAGGGCATCTTTCAGCGTCTGGAGGTGTCTGTTGCGATCCTCCTCATCCGAGCAGATCCTGTGTATACGGAGGGCTTGTCCGTAGGGGATGGCTTCTTTAACGTGTTTAGGGTGGAAGCTGGAGAAGTGGAGCATCGTGAGGTTATCCGTGGGCTTGCGGTACAGTGAGGTGCTGAGGTGACCGTCCTTAATGGAGATGCGCGTGTCCAAGAATCCAAGACGTGCCGGATCATCGACACAGATGCCATCATCTCACGTGAGAACACCATCCACCAGGTACACGGTACATACTCTTGCAACTCGGCCAACGTTGTCTACCTGATACGCTGCAAGAAAGGATGTCCCGAGGCATGGTACATTGGGGAAACTATGCAGACGCTGCGACAACGGATGAATGAACACCGCTCGACAATCACCAGGCAAGACTGTTCTCTTCCTGTTGGGGAGCACTTCAGCGGTCACGGGCATTCGGCCTCTGATATTCGGGTAAGCGTTCTCCAAGGCGGCCTTCGCGACACACGACAGCGCAGAGTCGCGGAGCAGAAACTGATAGCCAGGTTCCGCACACACAAGGACGGCCTCAACCGGGATATTGGGTTTATGTCACACTATTTCACATAAATATTTCTGCTTTTTTCCTCCTGAGTCTTTATCATGCGATCCTAGAATCAGAATTTATGTCACACTATTTGTAACTCCCACAGTTGCGTGGACCTGCAGAGTTTCATTGGCTGTCTTGTCTGGAGACAATACACATCTTTTTAGCCTGTCTTGATGCTCTCTCCACTCCCATTGTTTTGTTTCTTAAAGACTGGATTAGTTGTAAGTATTCGCATTCCAACCATTATTCATGTAAATTGAGTCTGTGTCTTATAAGTTCTGTTTGTGAACAGAATTCCCACTCACCTGAAGAAGGGGCTCAGAGCCTCGAAAGCTTGTGTGGCTTCTGCTACCAAATAAACCTGTTGGACTTTAACCTGGTGTTGTTAAACTTCTTACTGTGTTTACCCCAGTCCAACGCCGGCATCTCCACATCATGACTACCATAGATGTGAGGAGCCATGTGGCTTATGTTCTTGGATACTGTAAGTTACTCCTGGGTGTTTCAAGAGAAGGTTAGTCTCTCACATAGTCAAAACAAGCATGCATTATCAATCAGACATTGAGTGTTTTCCAAAAGTGGCATTGGTAAGGAGAAAGTAAAGTTTATTTATTAGTCACAAGTAAGGCTTACATTAACGCTGCAATGAAGTTGCTGTGAAATTCCCCTAGTCGCCACAGTCCGGCACCTGTTCAGGTCAATGCACCTAACCAGCACGTCTTTCAGTATGTGGGAGGAAACCGGAGCACCCGGAGGCAACCCATGCAGACACGGGGGAGAATGTGTAAACTCCACACAGCCGGGAATCGAACCCAGGTCCCTGGCGCTGTGAGGCAGCAGTGCTAACGACTGTGCTACCGGGCCGCACAGCGGCTGTATCGAAAATGTGAACTCTCCCGACAACCAGTTCACGTTGCCCTGATATTCCTGGGGGTCTGAGAAGGGGCATTAAATTCCGCTCAGTGTGAAGTTTTTAATTTAAGTTAAACGCAAAGGTAAATGACCAAGGTCTGTAGCACGGCAAGGATAGAGTGGTGGTAAATTAGTCAGCGGTGAGGTAAGCTCGAGTGATAAAAAGCTTAGGGAGTGGTGGAAACTGAGTGTGTAAGAAGTTTTGAGGTTAAGAAAAAAATACATTGGACAAACTTTTGTTTTTACCAAACAAGATTTGGGGAAGCGATTGAATGTCATGTAGCGTGTCATATCCAAAGAAATCTCAGAAAAGTCCAAGCACATTGACTGACCGCAGTAATGTCGACACAATGGAGAGAGATTGGCCTTGATGACAATATTGTTTCTCATTGTATTTCATCAAATGAATTTAGGAAATGGGTTGTAAAGCCTTTATTTTTAAAAGCTGTGCAAACACAAATCCTTGGCTGTTTTCTTTTCTCTCTCTCCCTCCTGGCAGCCCAGCTGAAAGGCAGAGTCAGCCCCTGGGACAAATCCAATTGTTGCCCTGGGCTCGGCCCACTCTTGCAGTTGAGTTCAGCAGTCTGGTTTCGCAGCCGAAAGTTTATTTTTCTTACTCCCCTGACTGACCTTGTCTTGGAGCCAATTGGGTGGATGGTGAACCTACTCCCCAGCCTCCACTGGCTCTGTTCTAAGCTCGCTGCTGAGAAAGGATTCTTGGCAGAAGCGGCACTGTGTCTCTGAGCTTTCATTGAGAACAACTTCACTCCCCTTTCCAGGAGCTGATACTGATTCTTTAACATAGCAGCTAGAAAGGTAGGGGAGACTAAAACTAGAGGGCGTAGGTTTGAGGTGAGCGATACAAAAGGGTCCAGAGGGGCAATTCTTTTACACGGAGGGTGGTGAGTGGAACAAGCTGCCAGAGGTGGTGGCAGAGGCGGGTACAATCTTGTCCTTTAAAAAGCATTTAGACAGTTACATGGATTAGATGGGTAAAGAGGGATATGGGCCAAATGTGGGTAATTGGGACCAGCTCAGGTATTTTTTAAAAAAGGGGCAGCATGGACAAGTTGGGCCGAAGGATCTGTTTCCATGCTGTAAACCACTATGACTCTATCTTTGTGTATTGATGTGTATAAAACAGTGGCATGGAGTCATTTACGGCTACTTGAGAGGACATGTGGGGGGAGCTGGGAGGGGGGGGTAGCAAATGGGGCGGCGCAGTGGTTAGCACTGCTGCTTCACAGCGCCTGGGATCCGGCTTCAATTCCAATCTTGGGTGACTCTGTGTGGAGTTTGTATGTTCTCCCTGTGTCTGCGTGGGTTTCCTTCCATTGTCTAAAGATCTGAAGGTTAGATAGATTGGCCATGCTAAATTGTCCCAAGCTGTGTAGGTTAGGTAGATTTAGCCGTGGGAAATGTGTGGGACTACAGGGAAAGGGTGGAGCAGAGGGCCTGGGTAAGATTCTCTGTCAGAGAGTCGATGCAGATTCAATGGGCTGAATGGCCTCTTTTGCATTGTAGGGATTCTATGTACACATTCTTCCTTTTCATATATTTAGCAAATGAAGGAAAATCTGTGGCACAGAAGGAGGCAACTCTACCCATTGTGCCTGTGCCAGCTGAAAAACAAGCCACCCAGCCGATAGCGTCACAGAATTGTTAAGGCGCAGAAGACCATTTGGCCCACCCTGCCTTGCTCCAGCTCTCCAAATGAGCATCATGACTTAATGGCATTCCCCTGCCTTTTCCCCGCAACCCCTGCACATTGTTTCAAATAATCATCTAATGCCTCTTAAATGCATCAATCGAACCTGCCTCTATCACACTTCCAGGCAGTGCATTCCAGACCCGAACCACTGGTTGTGTGAAAAGGTTTTTTTTCTCACATCGCATTTGCTTCTTTTGCAAATCACTTTAAACCTGTTCCCTCTCCAACAGTTTCTCCCTGTCTGCTCTGTCCAGCCCCCTCATGATTTTGAACATCTCTATCAAATCTCCATGTAGCCTTTTGCCCAAGGAGAATTGTCCCAATCTCTCCAATCTTGACTGAAGTTTCTCATTCCTCGAATCATTCTTGTAAACCTCTTCTGCACTCTTTCCAGTGGGTTCACATCTTTCCAATGATTGTGGCCCCAGAGCTGTACACAATATTCCAGCTGAGGTCTAACTAGTATCTCTTATAAGTTCAGCATAACCTCCTTGCTCTTGCCAGCATAGAGTACATAGGCACATTAATAATAGACATTCATAGGCACCCACTTGAGATCCTGAAAAAGTCAACTTGATTAATTGCACATGAATTACTGTTACAAATCCACGCTGACTGATCAGCTCATATCTGATAAATGCTCACTTCACTTTGTCTCTAAGAGGACTCCAGTCACTTACAACTGACGTTAAACAGACAGGCCTGTAGTTACCTGGTTTCTCTCTTCCACTCTAATTAGATATGGACAGGTTGTGAGTGGGCAACAAAGTGGCAAATGAAGTATAAAGTGGAGAAGTCTGAGGTTATTCATTTTGGTAAGTAAGAGTAGAATATTTTTTTTAAAGCATAAAGTTGTAAATGATGATGTTTAGAGGGGCTTGGTGTGTTCGTACAAGTGTAAGGGACAACAAGCAATTAGGAAGGCAATTGGCATGTTAGCCTTTATTGCAAAGGGATTGGAGTACAAGGACAGATATACTTGCATTGGAGAGGGTATGGACAAGATTCACTCCAGGAACCAATATACTGAGCGATTGTTTTCCCTGGCTGGGGAGTCTAGAATGGGAGGTCACAGTCTCAGGATAAGGGGGGACGGTCATTTAAAGACTGAGATGAGGAGAAATGTCTTCACTCAGAGGGTTGTGAATCTTTGGAATTCTCTAACCCAGAGGGTTGTGGGTGCTCCATCATTGAATACATTTAAGGCTGGGGTGGACAGATTTTTGGGATCTTGGCGAATCGGGATATGGGGAGTGGGCGGGAAAATGGGGTTGAAGCCAAAGGTCAGACATCATCATATTGAATGACGGAGCAGACTCGACAGTCTTGGTATTTTCTCCATTACCGTTTTGTAACATGTGTTGAATCCAGTAAGTTCTTCCCCTTGATTTATTTTTCTTTCCTTATTATGGCTTTTTCCACTGAGGCTAGGGGAGAAAAAAACCAGAGGGCATGGGTTAAGGGTGAAAGGAGAAAAGTTTAAAGGGAATATTAGGGGGGGCTTCTTCACGCAGAGAGTGGTGGGAGTGTGGAATGAGCTGCCGCATAAAGTGGTAAATGTGGGGTCACTTTTAACATTTAAGAAAAACTTGGACGGGTTCATGGATGAGAGGGGTGTGGAGGGATATGGTCCAAGTGCAGGTCAGTGGGACTAGGCAAAAAATGGTTCGGCACAGACAAGAAGGGCCAAAAGGCCTGTTTCTGAGCTGTAATTTTCTATGGTTCTATGGGTACTTTTTCTCCTCTACTCTGAAAACAGTTACAGTACTCATTTAATAAACCTGTCATTCCCTTGTCTATTCCTGTATCACCTGCAAATCACCTGTCTTTTAAGTGAACTTGGATCTCCCTTATCATAAAATTATAGAATCCGTACAGTGCAAAAGAGGGCCATTTAGCCCATCAAGCCTGCACTAACAATTCCACCAGGCCCTTCCCCCAACCCCATGTATTTGCCCTGCGAGTGCCCCTGACACTGAGGCAATTTAGCATGACCAATCCACCTTAGCTGCATAGGTGCAGCTAGGCAGCACAATGGTTAGTACTGCTGCCTCACAGCTCCAGGGACATGGGTTCAATTCCCGGCTTGGGTCACTGTCTGTGTGGAGTCTGCACATTCTCCTCATGTCTACGTGGGTTTCCTCCCACAGTCCAAAGATGTGTGTGGGTTAGGTGCATTGGCCATCCTAAATTGCCCCTTAGTATCCTGGGATGTGTAGGTTAGAGGGATTAGCGGGCTAAATATGTGGGGTTATGGGAATGGTGTCTGGGTGGTATTGTGGTCGGTGCAGACTCGATGGGCTGAATGGCCTCCTTCTGCACTGTAGGGATTTTACGATTCTATTCTATCTTTGGAATGTGGGAGGAGACCGGAGGAAACCATGCAGACACGTGGAAAACATGCTAACTACGCACAGACAGTCACCCAAGGCCAGAATTGAACCCATGTCTCTGGCACTGTGAGGCAGCAGAGCTAACCACTGTGCCACCATCGGATGTTGAAAATCTGAAATAAAAACAGAAAACGCGGCACATCTCTGTGGAGCGAGAAACAGAGTTAATGTTTCAGCTTCATCACTTTTATATAAATTTTATACACATCTATAAATCATTTGCATTTATATAGCATCTTTCACAACCCCAAAACCTCCAGTCACAGCCTATGAAGTACTTCTGAGATGGAATCACTGTTGTAATATAGAGAAACTCTACCAACAGTTTACACACCAGTGAAGCCCCACAAACAGCAATAGAATAAGTGCCGGGTAATCCATGCTAGGTGTTGGTCAAGGAATAAATATTGGTCAGGACACCGGGAAAACTCCATGGTTGCTGTTTGAAATCGTGCAATGGGAACTCATGTTCTGGGAGGGCAGTGAGGCCCCCAGTTTTAAAGTCTGAAGCAAAAGACATTCCCTGAGAATGAGGCAGAGATGTCAGGCCAGATTATGTGCTTGGATCCATGATTTGGGATTTAAACCCACACCCTATATCATACTGCGACTGTCGAGATATATTTATATCTTCTTTACTCATGTACATGCATCATTTGACACCAGCCCAAAACAGCAGTAGGCCATACCTTTCAGGATTTGAAATCTCCAGTTATTACGTGCCATACAGTAGCTAATTAGCCTGGTTTGTGTGCAAAAATTAACACACAACCTGCTTCAGGTGTTTTTTTTTTGGATCATTAGTTAACAGCTGATTTTCCTGGGATGTGGGTGTTGCTGGCTAGGTCAGCATTTATTGCCCATTCCTAATATCCCTTTAGAAAGTTGCGAGCCACTGCAATCTGTGTGGCGTAGGTACACCCACAGTGCTGTTAGGGAGGGAACTCCAGGGTTTTGACCCAGCAACAGAACATTCCAGTTCTGGATGCTGAGTGGCTCGGAGAGAAACTTGCAGGTGGTGATAGTCCCTTGCATCTGCTGCCACTGTCTTTCGGCACGATGGTGGTCATGGGTTTGGAAGGTGCTCTCAAAGGAACCTTGTTGAAATGCTGCCGTGATCTTGTAGAAGGTAGAAATCATAGAAACCCTACAGTACAGAAAGAGGCCATTCGGCCCATCGAGTCTGCACCGACCACAATCCCACCCAGGCCCCAGCCCCACATATTCACCCACTAATCCCCCTAACCTACACATCTCAGGACACTAAGGGCAATTTAGAATGGCCAATCAACCTAACCTGCACATCTTTGGACTGTGGGAGGAAACTGGAGCACCCGGAGGAAACCCACGCAGACACGAGGAGAATGTGCAAACTCCACACAGACAGTGACCCAAGCCGGGAATCGAACCCAGGTCCCTGGAGCTGTGAAGCAGCAGTGGTAACCACTGTGCTACCGTGCCGCCCCGAAAGATAAGGTACACACTGCTGCCATCGTGTGTCGATGGCGGAGGGAGTGAATGAGTGTTGAAGGTGGTGAATGGGATGCCAGTCAAGTGGACTGCTTTGTTCTGGATGATGTCAAGCTTCAGAAAGGAGGACTTTGCAGGGCTGGGTTTGCTATTGTCGTTTCTGGTCGATGCTGGGTGATCCATCCTGTTTCATTCCTTTTTCTAGACTTTGTAGAGGTTTGATTCAACGGCTAGACCATTTCAGAGGGATTTTCAGAATCAGCCACGTTGCTATGGATCTGACATCACAGGTAGGCCAGACCAGGCAAGGACAGCAAATTTCCTTCCATAAAGAACAGCAATGAACCAGATCAGTGAACGGTCGACAATGATTTCACGGTCGCTAGCTTTTAATTCCAGATTTAGTTAGTGGAATTTAAATCCCACCAGTTTCCATAGTGGGATTTGAACCCAGTTCCCAGGCGGAGCTTTAGTTTGGGCCTCTGGATTAGTCCGGTGGCATTGCCATGATGTCACTATCTCCCCTGTGCAAACCCAAAATGATCTTGGTTCACAGAAAGGCAGGAGGAAGAAGAATTAGGTTGTTGTAAACATTCATTGATTTGAGTGAGGTGCTCAGAATGATAAAAGAAGCAGATCAGATAAAAATAGATAATTTCTACAGAAAGATAAATTGACCACAAGAAGCTGTGATCAGGAGATAAACTCGGTACACAAAGGCAGAGATTAGTGGAAACTTTCTCCTGCTGAATGTTATTGGAATGCGGAATGCTCGGCGACAAGTGATTGGCGTTAAGTTGGCCACAGCTTTGAAAAGCTATTATCCGTAATGACTTAAAACATGAAAGGGAGTAGGGAGAAAGCAAGAAATTACCATTGCACTAAACCCCAGAAGTGAACTTCACTTCAGCGCAGGTATTTTGGTTTCAGGATGTAGTACAGAACCAAACTCTCCAGGCAGGTTTACTATTTCCCTCTGCTCTTTTGCAGACCCCTTTGCAGACTAATTTGGCAAACTGTGGGTGACTGGAGGCAAACAAGAAAATAGGTGAAGTCAAAGACACCTGGATTCAAATTCTAAACTATGCATGTGTGTGTGCTGGAGCAGTGTTAGCACATGACACAACTGTATAAACATGTTGAACAGGCTGATCATGTGTAGCAGGCTAATGAGAGGAAGGGAGGGAGAGCCTGTAGAGCTGCCAAACCTCCAGGGTTAAAGGTTAAACTTCAGGACGATGCAGCAGAGAATCATAGGGTCATCTAAAAAAAAATGTGTTTTTAGAAAATAATTATTTCAATACATTAGCTATAAAATGTTGTGCATGGTGGGAGGTGGGGGATGCTGTTTGACAGTAAAGAAGTATCTAGATGGGTAGCAAAGTGTCTGTTCAGTGGGTCTGATTGGTGTGGAAAGGACACACATCGGGTGACCAGTGGATAGGTTGGCAGCAGGAGCTCATGTAATGAAATCTCCAGGAACATGTCCAACCAGAGTTGGGTACCCCAAAGGCAACTTTGTTCCAGGTCACCAAACACTCTCTGCTTCTGGTTAAGTAGAGCTCGTGTTTACCTGGGCTTTGAGCTGCACAATGCATGCCGTCAGCAGTAAACCACACCTAGCAAGATACAAGACTGCTGTAACAATCCTGCTGAGTGAGGTGATAAGGCTGGAAGGAAAACAAAAAAGCTAGTCCTGTGTGTCTAACAAACTCGACGTCTTTCTGCCCGAAGCAACTTTGGGAATTGCAAAGTGTGACTAACTGTGAGAAAGTGACTGAGCTTTTGGGCTAATTTGCTTAACATGCAGTGGCATTGCTCAGAAGCAGTAATTCACACACATACAGTGTGGTCAACTGGAGAAACATGTTCAGGGGACAGTAAAGAGGAGGAGAGGAAATAGAGTCATAGAGGTTTACAGCATAGAAACAGGCCCTTCGGCCCAACTTGTCCATGCCGCCCTTTTTTTAAACCCCTAAGCTAGTCCCAATTGCCCGCATTTGGCTCATATCCCTCTATATCCATCGTACCCATGGAACTGTCTAAATGCTTTTTAAAAGGCAAAATTGTACCTGCCTCTACTACTACCTCTGGCAGCTTGTTCCAGACACTCACCACCCTCTGTGTGAAAAAATTGCCCCTCTGGACACTTTTGTATCTCTCCCCTCTCACCTTAAACCTATGCCCTCTAGTTTTAGACTACCCTACCTTTGGGAAAAGATGTTGACTATCTAGCTGATCTATGCCTCTAATTATTTTATAGACCTCTATAAGATCACTCCTCAGCCTCCTACACTCCAGAGAAAAAAGTCCCAGTCTATCCAGCCTCTCATAACTCAAACCATCAAGTCCCGGTAGCATCCTAGTAAATCTTTTCTGCATTCTTTCTAATTTAATAACATCATTTCTATAATAGGGTGACCAGAACTGTATACTGAGCAGTTACTGAGCAGTTTGAGTTTAATTTCTTTTTTAAGGAAATGTCTGGTATCAAGAACTTCACTGGTGTGCTTTAGGCTGTCCTCATCCAGTCTGTCCTTCATGTGACTGCAATCCCACAGCAATGTGGTTTACTCTGAACTGCTGTCTAAAGAGGCCACGTGAGCCATTCAGTCATAGCCCAACTAGCTTCCAGCACCTTCAAAAGGCACCGACTGCCGTGGTTCAAGAAGGTAACCAGGACATGAGTAATAAACCATAGCCTTGCCAGCGATGCCCATGTTCCAAGAAAGACAAAAAACATCTAAGTTCTTAGCAAACTCTATATTTGTGCAGTAGCTTAATGAGCATCATTCAAGGGAGGCAATGATGTGTGCAGTGGTATTGTCACTGGACTAGTAATCTGGAGACTCGGGGTAATGTTCCGGGAACCCAGGTTCGAATCCCGCCACGGCAGATGGTGAAACTTGAATTCAATAATAATCTGGAATTAAAAGGCCAATGAACATGAAAACTTTGTCGACTGTTTATTTTTAAAAAAATTCTGGTTCACTAATATACTTGAGGGAAGGAAATCTGTTGTCCTTACCTGGTCCGACCGACATGCGACTCCAGACCCACAACAACGTGGCTGACTTTTAAATGGCCACTCGGTTCAAGGGCAATTAGGGATAGGAAGTGAATGATGGCCCAACAGGTGATGTCCACATCCCATGAATGAATGAGAGAAATATGAACTGGTTAGCAATTCGAGTGAAAGCCTCCAACAGAACTGTTGAGCAAGAACTCTGCCTGCTCTCTGGCACGATGTGTTGGGGCCTAGGGTAAGGGTTACTGTGTGGTGCTGGGAGGTAGTAATGGAGGATGAGGTGGTATGCTGCATTTGCTGGGTAGGGGAGGGATATCAGTCGATGGAAGCAAGTTCAAAAGCCAGTAGCAGCCATCGGGTTGTTCTGCGTTACTCTCCTTAGAAAGCATTTTTAACAGAAGATGGAATAAGCCATCTTGCAAACAGCAACCCCCCCCCCCCCCACCGTTCCCCACCCAAGTACAGCACCGTGATGACCAAGTCTCTCGAAATTGCTACTACAAGCAAAAATCGCTAAATGGAAAGATAAGCAAGGAGAGGAAACCTCCCTTTAACTCTGGGTGACTATTTCCGCAGTCAATCTTCCTTCCTGCAGTATACAGCAGCCCTGCGTCTGTCTGTGTTTCTGTCTGCTCTGTTTTAAAGATTACGTTTTGTGTCTCCCTTTCTTCCTGTCCACCTACCACCTCGCACCAAATGATGACCTTAAATACATTGTTTAACACAATGCACCCTTATTTGGACTGTGATTGTTCCAATTGTCAGTTATCTATGCGGGCGTTTTGCCACCGAGGTGGGTTTAGGGAGGGCTTGCTGTGGATAAGACGCATGTAGTACTGCTTGTGTTGGCATGATTATACAACAGTAAGAAGTCTCACAACACCAGATTAAAGTCCAACAGGTTTATTTGGTAGCAAAAGCCACTAGCTTTTGGAGGAGCAGCGCTCCAAAAGCTAGTGGCTTTTGCTACCAAATAAACCTGTTGGACTTTAATCTGGTGTTGTGAGACTTCTTACTTTTGAATATACAGCAGCAGTGACCAGGCTGAGTGTGAGGAACAAGAGTGAGGTTTGTGTTATCCCTTAGTGAGGCTTTTATTTTTGTTTCCATGTTTCCTCACTGGCTCAGTTTCTCCACATTCTTTCCCATTAATTAGAGTTAGCATTATTCACTTTTAGTCTTGCGATGGTAGCTGTTCTCTGAGCAAAGGGTCAGAAAGAGAGAATTTGTATTTGTACAGTGCCTATCATCATCCCAGGATGACCCAAAGTATTCTACGGCCAAAGATGTACCTTTGAAGCATAGTCACTGTTGAAATGTAGCAAACGCGATAGCCAATTTGTGCACAGCAAGTTCCCACACACAGCAATGTGAGAATGTCCAGAATATCTGATTTTTGGACTGATGTTGGTTGAGGAATAACTATTAAAGTTTACTTTATTAGTCACAAGTAGGTTTACATTCACACTGCAATGAAGTCACTGTGAAAATCCCCTAGTCGCCACACTCCGGCGCCTGTTCAGGTACACTGAGGGAGAATTTAGCACGGCCAGTTCACCTAACCACATCTCTGGGAGGAAACCGGAGCACCCGGAGGAAACCCACACGGACATGGGGAGAACGTGCAGACTCCACACAGACAGTGACCCAAGCTGTGAATTGAACCCTGGTCCCTGGCTCTGTGAGGCAGCAGTGCTAACCACTGCGCTACTGTGGCACCCCATTAGTCTGGTCTCCTGCTCTTGTTAAAACACGATGCTGTGGTATCTTTAACTTACATATGAGAGGGTACTGGTTTAATTCTGATATCCTGTAGTGCGGCATTCCCTCTGTACTGCACTGGTGCAGCAGTCAGGATTGTGCTGAGGTCCGTGGATTGTTTCTGGCTTGTCAGGGTTCTGAGGAGAGCAATTGCTTTTTGGAAGTCATTTGTGACGCATATGAACGACAAGTCTAGCCCAGAGAACCTTTGGGTGATGAGCTGAGATCAGCCAGCTTGGCATTCCATGGCTACCGTTTCTCAGCACTCAAACAGCAAAGGCCTGAGGTCACGTACCAACCGACTCAAGAACAGCTTCTCCCCTGCTGCTGTCAGACATTTGAATGGACTTACCTTACATTAAGTTGATCTTTCTCTACACCCTAGCTATGACTGTGACACTACATTCTGCACCCTCTCCTTCTCTATGAACGGTATGCTTTGTCTGTATAGTGCCCAGAAACAATACTTTTCACTGTATACTAATACATGTGCCAATAATAAATCAAATCAAATTCTCTAGCTGTGCTCTGCATTCCAATCCCTGATGGCGCTATGGTGGTCATTATAATCTATTGAAGTTCCATATTTCCCAGCCTAGTCCATCTGTGGCTTGTGGCTCTGCTCCTCACATGTGAAAAAGTTGAGGTGATGATATGTGCTGTGGTTCCCCCTCCTTCGTGACCCAATGGTTATGAGAAAGCTCATCTTTGCTGCTTGGCATAATGCACCTTGAACGGAGCAGACCTATTCAAAGACTCAGAGTATTGCCAAGTTGCACACCACTCTGATTGGATATATAAAGCTTTTCCTTCAACTTGTTGGAGAAGTAAATCCAATATTTGATTTGAATGTTGAGACTGGTCCTTTATAATCCTGCTTGATTATGTTGCTGTCTTTGGCTGCGGGGTGGGATGGAAATAGCTCAATGATTGGACACATTGGACACAGCTACCTGATCTATTATGTAAAGAGAAGGAACAATTTCTCAAGGCAATCCACCTAACCCACACATCTTTGGACTGTGGGAGGAAACCAGAGCACCCGGAGGAAACTCGGGCAGACACGAGGAGAATGTGCAAACTCCCTATAGACAGGGAGACCGGAATTGAACCCGGGTCCCTGCTGCTGAGAGGCAGCAATGTTAACCACTGTGCCACTGTGCCTCCTCATCTTCTGTGTTGAATCTAAATCCTGAAATACTCTGGTTTTTGTTTCCCCAGACACTTCTGGGGCTGAAACCTGTAGGACTGGGTTGTACAGAACGGCAGATTTTCTTGGGTAGGCTTGCTTCCTGGTATCCTGCTAGACCGTGTTAGTGACTGCTTCCTGTGGTTAAGTATACCCTGGCCACAGTATACTCTGTCTACACTTCCCGCTGCCCCAGCAAAGCAGCCAGCATCATTAAGGACCCCACGCACCCCGGACATTCTCTCTTCCACCTTCTTCCTTCGGGGAAAAAGATACAAAAGTCTGAGGTCACGTATCAACAGATTCACTCAAGAACAGCTTCTTCCCTGCTGCTGTCAGACTTTTGAATGGACTTACCTTGCATTAAGTTGATCTTTCTCTACACCCTAGCTATGACTGTAACACTACATTCTGCACCCTCTCCTTTCCTTCTCTATGAACGGTATGCTTTGCCTGTATAGCGCACAAGAAACAATACTTTTCATTGTATGATAATACATGTGACAATAATAAATCAAATCAAATAGCCAGTCCTCAACTCCTTTTCTCTTTCTGTCCCGATCTGTGTTCGGTGGCTCCAGTATTTCGGTAAACGTTTGGACAATGAACTGTTGCAGTTGGGTTTAATCCTGCCCAGGATTGTGCTTACGGCAGGACTTGCTGGCTCCATGAGGATTGACCATATCTCTTGCGCCTAAACCCAGGAGTGCTGACACTAGTTCTGGCTTCCAGGCCAGGCTTGTTTCATGTTCCACTAACTCCGTGTGGATTGTTAATTGTCCCTGCACTGGGGAAGTGCCACCACGGAGATTCTGTGTTTTTTTTTTAAATGAGAACTCTCGGTGGTATTAGGACTGTTAGCTTGAATCAAACTGCTGAGTAACACATGCCAGCTGTTTCCTATTTGGATTGTGTGGGTTTCAGGATCTGAAATGTTTAACGAGCAATTCTCATTACACAAACTGTGAGCGTAATCCCTGGAATTAGTGCTTGACCAGCTTTTCATTGCAGAGTAATTTGCTGTGTTGTTTAGGGAGTGTTGACTCTCCTGCATGTACCCAGAGGGGCTGCGGCCCGAGTGAATTCAGGGGGGACACCACAGGAAGGGAGATTGTGCGTCCAGCCGTTTGCATTGGTCTGGAGATTGATGGCTGAAAAGCATCCTGACGGGGGGATCCGGTCTGTCTCGGGCTGTCATTTTCATGTGGAGAGTGTGCAAGAGCGCCTGCCCTTGAGGCTTTACAATTGTTCAACATCACAGGTGCAACCATTGTTCCCCCACCAGCCCTCACTCTCTGCGCTCTCCATCCAACCAATTGTGATCGAGAAGCACAGTTTATATTCAGTGATAGAAACCTCCTGGTCACTCCCAGCACATTTACAGTGAGGGACTGTGTTGTTACATTTATCGTAAGAAGTTTAACAACACCAGGTTAAAGTCCAACAGGTTTATTTGGTAGCAAAAGCCACACAAGCTTTCGGAGCTCCAATATCAACACAGCTCGCATATCGACACAGACATCCGGCATCTCCACATCGTTACATTTATCAACAGCTCAAAATGCTTAATTAATGTTCTTTTGGAGCAGTCACATTTTGATTGTCACCCCAATCTTTCTGCCACTCCTTCCCACCCACCACCATATATTTTCTTCAATGAGTTAGGATTTCCCTGCTTTGCACACAGCATCAACGGGGAGAATTGCTTTTGGGTCCTGTCAGCGCATCTTCTGACTAACCCCAGGCGATGTCCTGCCGGATTTTAACTTTTATTCTTCTTGCAGAATAAGATGAGGGTGTCTCCTTTCAACTTCACTCCGCATCAGGAGGTTGTGGGGTTTGAATCCTTCCAGAGAAGTCTAGACTGCTACTCCAGCGCGATACCGAGGGAGTGATGCACGATTGGTGGCGCTTTCCTCTGGGCAAGATATTAAATACCATGACACTACCTTGAACATAATGGGGGGGAGTTCTCCCAGTTGACCTCAACAGTATATATCGCAAAAGCATTATCTGGTCATTATCACACTGCTGATTGTGGGAGCTTGCTGTGTACACATTGGCTGACATACTGCTACATTATAGCTGGGACTACATTTCGGAATCACCTAACTGGTTGTTTAGTGCTTTAGGTCGACGTACCGACATGAAAGGTGCTTTATAAACGCAAGTCCAAATTTTCTTAGTTCAAGATCTAACATTGAATGTAAAATAAAGTTTTAAAGTTTATTTATTAGTCACAAATAGGCTTACATTAACACGGCAATGAAGTTACTGTGAAAATCCCCTAGTCGCCACACTCCAGCTCCTGTTTGGTACACTGAGGGAGAATTTAGCATGGCCAGTGCACCTAACCAGCACATCTTTCGGACTGTGGGAGGAAACCCACACTGACATGGGGAGAACGTGCAGAGTCCACACAGACAGTGACCCAAGCCGGGAATTGAACCTGGGTCCCTGGCACTGTGAGCAGTCATGATGTGGAGATGCTGGACTGGGGTAAACACAGTAAGAAGTTTAACAACAACAGGTTAAAGTCCAACAGGTTTATTTGGTAGCAAAAGCCACACAAGCTTTCGGAGCCTTAAGCCCCTTGTGGAGAGGATCTCCAAAGAAGGGGCTTAAGGCTCCGAAAGCTTGTGTGGCTTTTGCTACCAAATAAACCTGTTGGACTTTAACCTGGTGTTGTTAAACTTCTTACTGTGAGCAGTAGCAGTGCTAACCCACTGTGCTACCGTGTCGCCCAATGTAAAATCCACATTATCACGGTGACCATACTTCAGAAGTATGTTATTAGCCGTGAAGTGCTTTGGGACGTCCTGAGGTTGTGAAACATGATGTATAAATTTGTTCATCCTTGTGTGAGCTGGAGTAGAGAGGTTATCACCGCCGATCGCAGGCAGCGAGCCAAGAGGAACAACACCTACAATTAGGACAATTACGGGGAAGGCAAAATTCTGAGAGTAAAAGGATGATGGGAGGCAGGTGGAGCTCTCTCACGGCATAGAGCTCCCACCCTCTGTGCCTGTCATAGGAACTCAACCGTGATCCTGAGAAAAGCGTCCTGTGGGTTTGGACCTTGCAGAAGAATAATGTTTTCAGCTAACTTGAGCCTCGCTCGGTGCTTTGAGTGGATCCTCCCTGTTCCTATTTGTATATAATTAATTTGTTTAGACCTGATTGGTGCTAGTTGGGCCTAAATGTGATCCTGTTTCCTCCTTCCTCAATTTTTTCCCTTCAGCAATAAATGACACCACTTTTTTGTTTCAGAAATGCTGGATAATATTTACAGCACCACCGATTTGAATTTTCATGAGTGTCCTCTTAATTTTACTTGCACTTACAATGACCAGTTTCCCCATTTGCAGTGTCAAAATGGTGACCTTTGGTTGTGATAGCAGAGAGTTTTAAGTGTTACATTACTTTACGGCAACAAGAACAGGCCATTCAGTCTAACTGGTCCATGCTGGTGTTAGTGCTCCACATGGACCTCCTACCAGCCTATTTCATCTAACCCCATCAGTGCAGCTTCTATTCCTTTCTCCCTCAGGTAATTATCTAACTTCTCCTTTAAGGCACCTATGCTGCTTGCCAAAGTGCCATCTAGGGGGGGAGATGGTGGTATTGTCACTGGACGAGTAGTCTAGAGACCCAGACTAATGTTCAGGGGACTCTCATCACGGCAGATGGTGAAATTTGAATTCAATAAAAATCTGGAAGTAAAAGTCTAATGATGACCATGAAACCAGATACAGAAAGGCACATGTTGCCAAGAATCCAAGGGAAGAGCCCAGGAGTTATAAAGGGGAGAATCAGTAATTTTGTCTTCATAACAGTCTTCTGCAAGTACTGATTGCTGTTTATGTAGGTGTGCGGAGGAATCCTTTCCCCTGGCACAACCCTGAATCTATTGCCTAAATAATAGTTTTCCGTGTGTTGTCAACACAATGATCCCTTTAGTGTGTAAGTTGGAACCTGTAGCTGAAGCCTATCCATTAGCTGACTGGGTGGTGGGGCTTCCTCGCTTCATTTTATCTGTTGAAGTGAAGCCAAAAGCAGTGGCGGGTCCTCCCAGAACCTATGGGGGGAGGTGGAAATGTGAGCGATAGAAAGATTGTGCTAGAAATGTACAAGTTCATCAGCATTGGGAGAAAGGGAAGCCAGGGTAATTCTAAGGTAATTTTTAGATGGCAGCTCATCACTGCATTGCCCAGAGTAACTCGGGATGGGAATAAGCAAGGCCTGGTCACCATTGTCAGTAAGAAGTTTAACAACACCAGGTTAAAGTCCAACAGGTTTATTTGGTAGCAAAACCATTGTCGGCACAATGGTTAGTACTGCTGTCTCTCAGCGCTAGGGACACTGGTTCAATTTTGGCCTTGGGTGACTGTGTGGAGGTTGCACGTTCTCCCCGTGTCTGCGTGGGTTTCCTCCGGTGCTCTGGTTTCCTCCCACAGTCCAAAGATATGTGGGTTAGGTGCACTGGCCATGCTAAAATTGCCCCCTTAATATCAGGGAGTTTGGCAGAGAAATACGTGGGGTTACAGGGATAGGGCCTGGGTGGGATTATTGTAGCTGCCGGCTTGGTGGGCCGAATGGCCTCTTTCTGCACTGTAGGGATTCTATGATATGGGACAAAATTCATGCCTTAAGGGACACAGGAGAAACAATCTAAATATGTTACGATCCTTTAAAATACGGGACAGTTGGTCAATAAAAGCCTACATTTAACAAGAAAGCTCCCCTCCCTCAGACTGGAATACCATCGCCTCTTTGCTGTTTGCAATCCTTACTTCTGGCTTTCCTCAATTAATGCTTTTTTTTCACTCCAGCACCAGTGTAAGAATGCTGGGCATCCCTCCAGCTCAGGTTACTGGCCCCTGGAATCACTTGTTTTCACATCTCTCAGGCTATCCGGGCGCCGAATGGCCTCTTCTGTACTGTAGGAATTCTATGACATACCACCAGCAGAAGAGCTACCCTCCATTCCTGAAGCGTTAGCCTGTCTCCCACTCGCCCCCTGGTTCCGAAATGTTAACATCCCGTGTACCCCTTCTATGAAAATGCCAAATCTCTCAAACACTTCCCCTCCTAAAAATAAATATTTCCCAGGGATTTTCTCCCTTACCCAAGTATAAATATATAAAAGCAGTAATCTTGGATTCAGCCGCTTGTCTATTACTGGTTGTAAAACAGTTAAGAGAAACACTGAGAATGTGAACAAACTAGAAATCGAGAACATACACTCCTGCCTCACCAGAGCGAACCAGCACACTCCCACGAGTGATTGAAGGACTGCACTGTCATAGACTCTGGTCCGCAAGATGCCAAGAAAGTTAATTATCTGTTACTGAGTGCAGTCGCTCATTTGGTGGGCACCAAACCAATCGCCGTTTCTGAATAATGCCAATTAAAACTTCCAGTCAGATGCCTCTTGGCTTATTTATGACTGAATACATTCCTGTGAAATCTCCTTGTGTCTGGATCAGCCCATTTCCACCTGGCTGTGATGTTGCATTGCCGTGAAAATGTTGAGGTTGGCACAGTGCCCAGACTCAGCTTTCACTGCTGACTCTCAGAGGGTTAACTGCATGTTTTACCCTTCGCTGTGTTAAGTTACTCCTTAAGACACCTCTTTGACCAACCTACCCTCGTGTCTTCTGCTGAGATTCGATGTCAGGTTCTTTCAGTTCGATAACACTCCTCTTAAGTGCCTTGGGACCTTAAGCTGCAATATAAATGTAGGTTGTTGTTGAAGTGAGTGGATAGCGACACTTGCCTGGGGATTTGCACTCACTGCTGTGATCCAGCAAAGTTATTCCCGTTTAATCGATACCATTCCCTTTTCTGCTGCGGGGGAAGATGTTGATTAATGACGTTGTACGATTGTGTGACAGGCTTCTGGCCTTGCTTAGGTGGACACCCTCTGTATTCGGCAGTGAATTATTGACGCTCTGCTCTACATTGGGTGGGGTTTGGAGGCAATTAACATCACTGAACCAGACTGTATATTGTATAAACCCCCGGCCCTTTCCAGCAAGGGACACGAAGCTGGAATTCTTGCTGCTGTCCGGAATCAAACTTTGGGAATTGCGAACCCCTCGTTCTGGCCAGGCAGTATTCTGGTTAACATTTTTCTCTCAACAGTGGAAAGCTGTTGTCTGGTCATTATCACATAGCTGTTTATGTGCGCTTGCTGTGTGCAAATTGGCTCAATTTCCTACATTACAACAGTAACTACACTTTAAATGTACTTCATTGGCTGTAAATTGTGACATCTGGTGACCATGAAAAGCTGGAGATAAAGGTGAGCCTTTTGTTTTTGGGAAGTTAAGAACAAGCTGGTAGTTTCCTTTTGTTTAGGTGGGCAGTGAAGTATTAAAATTGCAAGACCGAACCCCGCCCCCTGATATTCAGTTTAGCCGTTCCACCCAAGACCAGTTTCCAGCTTTGCATCTGTGCTACTCTGTGAATGAGACATGTAACAGCAGCCTGTGCGCTGATCCTTTAACCTGGCTTGCTTTTATATTGTTTGCACAGTTCCAAGTTTTTAAAAAAAGAATCTGAAACAAGTAGCTTTTGTATTTTAAGTGGACATTTTAAAACCAATCCATTTCAGTTATCAGTGCTTAATATTGACCAAGATCGCGGTGCTCAGGTTAATGGCCACTTAAAAAGTCAAATAAAGGGAAAATGGTGCCAAAATGGGTGTTGAACACCCCTGGTTACGGTGAGTCACACAGTACGAGTCAGGCTGGGGATTTCTAGTCTGCTGCTAAATAAAGTGGCAGCGAAGCTGGGGGTTTGAGTGCCCATAGCAAATGCACTTTTACACCAGGACATGTCGGAATCCCAAGTTTTTTTGGGAGCAGTTTTGTTGAAGCCAACAATTTTAATTTTGTTTGTGCAGACCAGCTCTCTATCACAGGGAGCAGTTGAGATGAATAGCATAGATGGTGTATTTAAGGGCAAGTGTTATAATCCTGGACCAGGCACCCAGGTTTGGATAGGATCTGGTTAGGAACCAATATTTTTTTTAGTTTGAAGTGAGTAAAGTTTGAGATTCAAAAGACTTGTTAAGAGAAAAAGCAAAAAATACATTTTACCGTGCAAGGTGTTTCTCATATGTCAGTGCAGATTCAATGAGCCGAAGGGTTGGCACGGTGGTGGCACAGCTGCCTCACAGCGCCAAGGAGCCGGGTTCAATTCCCGGCTCGGGTCACTGTCTGTGCGGAGTCTGCACGTTCTTCCCATGCCTGTGTGGGCTTCCTCCGGGTGCTCCAGTTTCCTCCCACAGGCCAAAGATGTGTGAGTTAGGTGGATTGGCCATGCTAAATTGAACCCTAGTGTCAGGGGGATTAGCAGGGTAAATGTGTGGAGTTACGGGAATAGGGCCTGGGTGGGATTGTGGTCGGTACAGACTCAATGGGCTGAATGGCCTCCTTCTGCACTGTAGGGTTTCTATGATTTCTATGATGATTTCCTGTACTGTAGGGATTTTGTGATTCTGCACTCTATGATTCTATAAGGCCAGAAAGATGAAACAGTTTACAGATCTATCTATCTTTCAGGGTTAATATGGGTTAACTATGGTCAAACACTGCCCAATAAATCGCTGATGCGACCAAGACAGATTTTTCAGATTTCTCAACAATCCACTCATCAGTAAACTCGTGAGTCCACCTATCCCTTGTTTCTCTTGTTAGGGATTCCAGTCTTCACCTTCAAAATTCTTGCCTTGAGATGATCACAACGACAGACCACCTAGCCGGGTTTCAATCTTGTCTTTGGAGACTCCATTCTCCTGAATTATTGAGTCTGTGCTCCAGCCCCAACTCACAAGCACAGCTTCAACTCTTTGGTCACGCCAAGCAGAATACCACTACTCCAAAGGAGCAACACGTAGTTACCAACCTTTTGTTGCTTCTGTGGATCATCAAGGCCCCGTTACTTGAAATCTGTCAACCGCAGCCCTTTTTCTGCTTGGAGTCTCTTTCTCAACTCCTCTCCTTTTAACGGGGACCACCCTGTCCCCTGCCTAAGGCTTTTCTTGACTCCCTGGTCACATGATCCTGTTTTCAACTGGATAACTTTTTGCACAGGTGCACTGGGCCCATCTTCGCCCTGAGGAATAACACACATACCAGCTTAGGCATGTGCTGCCCACTCCCAGCCCAGGCATCCCATGTGAAACTCCCAAGACAAGCTGGCTGTTGTAGTTCCTGACCTATGAAGTTTGGATCTGGTAACACAGACTAGTTAATCACATAAAGGAAAAAGGAATATAAACAGTCACTTGTTCGTACAAAATTGGAATATAGCAGAAAAGAGAGACGTGTTGGCAAAGGTTTTATAGAATCATAGAATCCTACAGTGCAGAAGGAAGCCGTTCGGCCCATCGAGTCTGCACCGACCACAATCCCACCCAGGCTGTATCCCCATAACCCCATGCACTTCCCCTAGCTAGTCCCCCTGACACCAAGGGGCAATTTAGCATGGCCAATCCACCTAACCCACACTCTTTGGACTGTGGGAGGAAACCGGAGCATCTGGAGGAAACCCACGCAGACACGGGGTGAATGCGCAAACTCCACACAGACAGTGACCCAAGTTGGGAATCGAACCCAGGTCCCTGGCACTGTGAGGCAGCAGTGCTAACCACTGTGCCACTATGCCCATCTTGCGCTCATCAGGACAAAGGCAAGAATATTAAATTTTAAACAGTTTCAGGTTATACTACTGTACAAATTCTAGCAAGTCAACTCTGAGGCATTGCCATGGAAATAACAGGCTTCCCAAGTCTTGGATAATTTAAAAAATGGCACAAGACTTGAACATATTCCTTTAGTTTTCAGAGAACTGGGAGTGCATCCCTGGGCATGAATGTATGTCACTTCCAGCAAGTGTAAATGAGTCACATTATTCGCTCAACTGATTATCTTTAATTGGTTGTTAGTGTAGTTATTAGCACATTCAGGATTGTTCAGCGAGTGCTGTAAATTGCAGAATCACATTTAACCCTTGTAAAAGGGAATCAAAAGCTAAACTAATAGGGTGACACGAAGTGGAGTACAGTGAGAAGTCTTACAACACCAGGTTAAAGTCCAACAGGTTTATTTGGAATCACGAGCTTTCGGAGCACTGCCCCTTCCTCAGGGGAGTGGAGTAGGAAGAGATACATGAGCATAAACACCCAGATAATCCATTGGGTCCCCATGACCTGTTCCCGTGCAGTGAATTCTATTTCAATCAATAGATGTAGTCTTAATTCATCACCTCAGATTGCTCAGGCCACCTTTAAGAGCACGACCTTATGGCTCAGAGGCAAAAAATGCTAGTTACATAGAAAACTACAGCACAAAACAGGCCCGTCAGCCCCACAAGTTTTGCCGAACATATCCCTACCTTTTAGGCCTACCTATAACCCTCCATCCTATTAAGTCCCATGTACTCATCCAGGAGTCTCTTAAAAGACCCTATTGAGTTTGCCTCCACCACCACTGATGGCAGCCGATTCCACTCGCCCACCACCCTCTGTGAAAAACTTCCCCCTAACATTTCCCCTGTACCTACCCCCCAGCACCTTAAACCTGTGTCCTCTCGTAGCAGCCATTTCCACCCTGGGAAAAAGCCTCTGAGAGTCCACCCGATCTATGTCTCTCAATATCTTATACACCTCTATTAGGTCTCCTCTCATCCTATGTCTCTCCAAGGAGAAAAGACCGAGCTCCCTCAGCCTAACCTCATAAGGCATGCCACTCAATCCAGGCAACATCCTTGTAAATCTCCTCTGCACCCTTTCAATCTTTTCTGCATCCTTCCTGTAATGAGGCGACCAGAACTGAGCACAGTACTCCAAGTGGGGTCTGACGAGGGTCATCATTATCCCCGGACTCCTAAACTCAATCCCTCGATTGATAAAGGCCAGCACACCATACGCCTTCTTAACACCTCCTCCACCTGCGGGGCCGATTTTAGAGTTCTATAGACCCGGACCCCAAGGTCCTTCTGATCCTCTACCGTACTAAGAGTCTTTCCCTTTATATTGTACTCCTTCATCCCATTCGACCTGCCAAAATGGACCACTACGCATTTATCTGGGTTGAAGTCCATCTGCCACTTCTCCGCCCAGTCTTGCATCCTATCTATGTCCCTCTGTAACTTCTGATATCCCTCCAGACTATCCACAACCCCACCAACCTTCGTGTCGTCGGCAAACTTACCAACCCATCCCTCCACTTCCTCATCCAGGTCATTTATGAAAATGACAAACAGCAAGGGTCCCAGAACAGATCCCTGGGGCACACCACTGGTGACCGACCTCCAATTAGAAAAAGACCCATCTATACACACTCTCTGCCTTCTTTGGGCAAGCCAGTTCTGGATCCACAGGGCAGCAGCCCCTTGGATCCCATGCCCTCTCACTTTTTCTAGAAGCCTTGCATGGGGGACCTTCTCGAACGTCTTGCTAAAATCCATATAAACCACATCTACCGCTTTCCCTTCGTCAATGTGTTTAGTCACATTTTCGAAGAACTCCACCAGGCTCGTGAGGCACGATCTGCCTTTGACAAAGCCATGCTGAGTATTCTTGAGCATACTAAACCTCTCTAAATGCTCAAGAATACTGAGTTACTGAGCTACAACTGACATTGGGCAGGGCACAAGCAAAGTCAAGTAGGGGCCTCAGTCAGTGTTCTCTGCTTGGAAGTGTGTGAATGAGTAGCTGGGTAAGGACTGGATGAGCTCCATCTGTGATGCCCTTCACAGTTCAATAGGTTTCTATTACTCACTGTCCAAGCTCGTACATGAAAGACAGTTTCTTAACGTAAAGTTTATTTATTAGTTACAAGTAACACTGCAATGAAGTTACTGTGAAATTCCCCTGGTCGCCACACTCCGGCGCCTGTTCGGGTCAATGCATATGGAAGGAAACCGGAGCACCCGGAGGAAACCCACGCAGACACGGGGAGAACACGCCGACTCCACGCAGACAGTGTCCCAAGCCGGGAAACAAGCCTGGGTCCCTGGAGCTGTGAGGCAGCAGTGCTAACCACTGTGTCACCGTGCCACCCCTTATGATGAGGGCTTTGGAGGGCAGTCCTTGTTGCTGATGAATGACCACCTTCAGGAGGTGATCCACAAAGCGTGAACGTTTGTGCAGATTAACAAAAAGGACTCTTTGTAGATTGTATCCTATCACTGAGCACTGTTGTGCTGTAAAATCTTGACTGGGATATGAAGCCCCTTTAACATAATTAGACGGAGGATAATATCTTCATACAACAGAAGCTAAGGTGGGGAATAGAAGTAAAAACAGAAACTGCTGCAAAATCTCAGGGCTGGCAGCATCCGTGGAGTGAGAAACATTTTGAATCCTTATGACTTTCTTTTTCCCCGGCATTTTCTGTTGAGAAATAGAAGACTATCTCCACAACAACAATAGCAACAACAACTTGTATTGATATAGCACATTCGTAAAATAAAATTTGGTGTTGAGCAGTCGATATAATTGACCAAGCGCTTGGTCAAAGAGGTAGGTTTTGAGATGCAGATTACAGGAGGAGAACGAGACGGATACGTTATCTAATGTTGGGGCCTTGGAGGCAAACTCTGAGTCACTTGATGTTAAACCTGGCATTGATTTCAAGTTTCGGTTTATTGTATCTGGGCTTTAACCATTCATGAATTGGGCCATTCCTTTCTTGATGCAGACAAGTGCCACAGCAGCTGAGATATCACTGCTGAGGTTTCACTGCACAATGGACAGACCTTATAAGGTATCAGAAAAGCCTGGACACCTGGATACTGAAGGAAGTAGCAGCATCTGGCATTTACTTTCAGGTCTTTCAAATGTAGACAAAACAAATCACGGCTTTTCACAAGAGTTGGGATCAGATCTGAGTGGAGTAAAGTGCTGAGAGAGAGGAGATGGTAAGGCGAGTGAGTGAGTTGGCTGAATGTTCTGTACTGCTAGCGGAAAGAAGGGTGGCGCAAAGTGCCCAGGCTTGGAAGAGAAGAGGGCGTGAGTGTATTAAAACATGCTCGAGGAGGTTTGAAAAGAGGGTGGAATCAGGCCAAAGAGGGTTTTGCATTCCAGAGCACGAATTCTGAAGTTCGTGCACTGAGGAACCAATGCTGGCGGGCATTAGCAAGGATAGGTTAATGAGTAGGTAGGCTTTGTGTGGACAGTGGGGTTTTAGTTGATTTGAAGTTTTATAAATGCAGGCCCCCAAGGAGGCAGGAGAGGAAACATGGAGACAGAAAGACTGGAGGTGGAGTGTCTCCGTTTCAGCTATGGTGGAAGGTACGGTGTGAATGCAGGCGTTCCAAAGGTCAGTAGTTTTGTTAATGGCCTGTTCATGAGTCTGCAGGTCTGATTGCTGATTGAATGGGTTGCACATTGCTGGGTTCAGCTGGAACGGGGAGCCGGGAAGAAGGGTTGGGATTGTGACTGCGGGCTAAGTTGTAAAGGCCTCAATTTTACCAGTCCCAGCTGGCGAGGATGGAGACATGGGTGCCAGGTAGCTAACAGGTCGGCTTCCGGTCACAGCACTGCGCCAAGCAGATTTCCTGGTGGGCTGGGGTATGGATTGGCTGCTCTCTAGGCCCCTGTTAAGCACCAGGCTGTGAGCATTTTGCTGGCAATATGGTAATCCTCCTGCTATATGGGGAGGCTGCCACCTTCCTGAAGGCAGATACCTTCAGTGGTGGGAGTGGCGGGGGGGGGGGGGGGGGGGGGGGGGAAAGCATTGGAGACATGGGCCCCATTCCCCCCAAAGAGGGCTCTGCAGGCAGGAAAGACACCCCCAACGATCAAAAGGGCCTTTTTCCCTCTGCCATCCTGAAATTATTATTTCCACTTGCCTGTCCCCGGACCTCTCCACACTGAGGCAGCCTCACAGCCTTGGACTTGCCTCAGCAGTGCCCACCTCACCCGCTGCTGAGGCTTTGGAGCTCTGGGAACCTCTGATTGGGCCCTGAAGCATCTGGAACCCGCCCACTATCCGTAATCTGGGAATGGCAGGCCTGGAAGTGGCCAATCGGAAGACAGCTTCAAGTGTTGGTATGGGGGCCCTGACGGCCTGGTAAAGCCCAATGTTTCTGCTGGAAACTCAGCAGAAACTCTGCTCTCTTGTTGCAGAGCTGCAGAAAGTTCTGGCTTGTTGAATATTTGCTATTGTGCGAGCAGCTGGATAACATTACAAAAGCAACGGAATGAGACACTTCGAACTGTATCAAATCACCCAACAATTAACCACTCCAATCCTGTATGGTTTCAGATGTTTGAATTTTCATCCCTGAAGAAGTTTCCTCGAATGCTGAAGCATCTAACACTGAGAAAAATACATTAAACGTTAATAAATGCAGAAAGCTTCAGTAACTTACTGCAGTTCTGGGGATGGGGTTTAGGGAGGGGAGGAATGTCAATAAGGGAGTCTAATAATTTTCTGCAGGCATGGCCCAAGCAAAATGTTCTATCCTATTGACACCTAAGTAAAAATAGCTTTTCTGAAACCATAAGCTGTGGTGCCTTGTTATTTTAAGCCAGTTAATAAGAAAAGACGGTCAGTGATAAGACTGTTTGGCATATACCATAATACAATTATGGTTGTGTGATTCAATGCACTCCAAATTCCACTGCGCTCCTTTGTTTGGGATAGAGAGGGTGGGGGGGTTGGGGCTGCTTTCCAAATACTTCTGCAGTCTGTGTCACTCTGCTATGCGAGAGTGCTGTCTGACTGTCTCTCTCAGAATCAGGAATATAAAGTGAGACACTGAAGACAGACCGTCCTCTATTTGACCATTAAAGTTCCTGCTACAGTGGCCCTGCTATGGAGGAAGGCCAGCAGTGCTGTCAGGACTCAGTGCTCATGGTGGAAGCTGGCACAAAGTCAGCGTGGTTTATGGATGGTTCATAAATACAAGTGGCTGTTTTGTTTTTAAACTAAAATGAGTCTTTAAGTCAGTGCTGGAGATTGACAGTCGATCAGTGGTGTGCTGATTAATACTCTGGATAAAGCAGCGGCACCCTGCCAGAAAACCTTTTTGAAAGGTTGCTTTGTGCTGGGAGCAGCAAGCTGATCTTCCAGGAGTTTGCAAGATGGGATTGTTGGAAAAACACGGCATTTTAATTCTCCTACGAAATTCCATCTTCATCCCTTCAAAGAAACCAGGCAATCGTAGAATCCTACAGTGCAGAAGGAGGCCATTCGGCCCATTGAGTCTACATCGAACACAATCCCACCCAGGCCCTATCCTGATAACCCCATGCATTTACCCTAACTAGTCCCACTGACACTAAAGGGCAATTTAGCATGGCCACCTAACCTGCACATCTTTGGACTCAGTCAAAGCATATAGGCACCTTTCTAGCTATCATCAAATCCTGAATAAAAAAGAACTAAAAACACTTCTAACTCCTGGGTAACTATAATACTGACCCTCCCTCGATACCCCCCCCTCCCCCAACGCAACTACTCCCTCTTGACTGACCCGCATCCCGACTGACCATCCAACACTCTGACTGGTGTTGAGTTAGATAGTTGTCTGTAGAATTTAGAAGTCATAGAAGTCATAGAAACCCTACAGTGCAGAAGGAGGCCATTCGGCCCATCGAGCCTGCACCGACCACAATCCCACCCAGGCCCTACCCCTACATATTTACCCGCTAATCCCTCTCACCTACACATTTCAGGACACTAAGGGGCAATTTTAGCATGGCCAATCAACCTAACCCGCACATCTTTGGACTGTGGGAGGAAACCGGAGCACCCGGAGGAAACCCACGCAGACACGAGGAGAATGTGCAAACTCCACACAGACAGTGACCCAAGCCGGGAATCGAACCCAGGTCCCTGGAGCTGTGAAGCTGCAGTGCTAACCACTGTGCTACCGTGCCGCCCTTTTAGTCGATCATCTTTCTGCAAAAACCCATCAGTGACCACCATGAGGTCAGAAATGAACACGTTTGCCGATGATTGTGTAATATTCACCATTTGCAACTCCTCAGATACTGAAGCAGTCAGTGTCCAAATGTAGCAAGATATTGACATTATTCAGACTGAGCTGATGGCAAGTGGAAGTCACACAAGTGCCAGGCAAGTCATTGACTAATTTTCCTTCCGGCACCCCTTTTTTACATCTGCATTCTACAAAAATAAGGTTTGAGGGGTGACGAATGGATTCATTGGTTTCGAGATTGAGAATCTGTTTTCTCGTGCAGGCAAGACCAAAACTAAGGGTCATAAACATCAGATAGTCACAAATAAATCTAATGATAATCACCCAGAGAGTGGTGAGACCTTGCTTTCATGCGGATGGTGCATTTAAATGCATTTAAGGGGAAGCTAGATAAGCACATGAGGGAAAAAGGAATCGAAGTGTGTGCAGACGGAGTTAGATGAAGGTGGAAGGAGATTGGTGCTGAGCTCAAACACCGGCACCGATCATTGACCCAGTGGCCTGTTTCTGAGCTCTGCACCTCCCGTAATAAGAGTGCCGAATCACAGTCTGAACCCGTGGCCTGCCTGCTCACTGTGGCTCAGGATAATAAAGCACGGTGCCTTTGTGGTGAAACCTCAATGAGCCGCACTTATTCCATTTCTTATCTTAATTAAAATGACTGTAGTTTAATCAACATCCATTATTCACTGACTGCAGATTTTGGGCTTCGGTGCTTAATTGCAGCACCTGACACCTGAGACATGAACCGACCCTTGCTCACCAATGATTCACCTTTGTCTGCATTTTTGAGGAATGTTGGTATGTCTCAGACACCACAGCTTGCTCTTGAGGGCTTTACATGGAATGATGTTACTGCAAAGAGAAGCTCTGTCTCCCGAGTTTTTTTTTGAAGCCTTGCCAGTGTGGATAATTTGAGTCGGTTTTATTAAAATCATTTCATTTCAATGAGTAATGTATAGTATGTTTGAACACCCAAAAAGCATTATATCTAATGCAGTAATTCTATAGCATTGCCACTGTTAATTAGGCAGACGCAAGCTCTGACAAACACTAAATAAGATGGAAACCCAATTAATCTGTTCTTGGTGCAGTTGGTAATGGGAAGATTAAGTATTTGAGCACATTCCCTCCACCTTTGAACGGTGTGACTAGATTATCCATGTCCATTTGAACTGGCAGTCGGGCTTCATTTTAACTCATCTTTGAAGGCGAGCACCTCCCAACAATCTGGACCCCCTTCGCTACTTCACTGAAATGTCCCTCAGGATTTTGTGCTCAAGTCTTTGAGTCGGATTTGAATATCCAACCTCCTGAATGCGACTAATCCAAGTCCAGTTGATAATATAACAAGTGTGCAGATAACTGAATACTGATGCTTTCATGATGAGCTCTCTGTCTTGGGTGAGCTGTCTGACAGCCATCAGATACAGCTGGGGCATTTTCGATTCCTTGGGTACTGACGCAGTGGGGATGATTCGGCCAAAATGTAATGTGCCGGATTTCTGAAGGCAGAGAGCACTTTAAAAATGTAAAGGAGAAGATAAAGTGAGAGTGGGGAGAGGGAGAGATGAAAATAGTCACCAGCGAAGGATAAAACATACCTTTATAAAACTACGGATTACGATGAGTGAATTGTCGATAGGAGGAGATTGGTTAGCCTGCCTACTCCATAAAGGGAAACCGTGTGCGTGACACATTGGTTACCACTGCTGCCGCACAGCGCCAGGGCATCGGGTTCAATTCCCAGCTTGGGTCACTGTCTGTGCAGAGTTTACACATTTTCCCCGTGTCTGCGTGGGTTTCTTCCGGGTGCTCCGGTTTCCTCCCACAGTCCAATGATGTGTGGGTTAGGTGTTAAATTCTCCCTTGATGTCAGGGGGACTAGCTAGTGTAAATGCATGGGGTTGTGGTCGGTGTAGACTCGATGGGCCGAATGGCCTCCTCCTGCACTGTAGGATTCTATGACTCCATGACCCTAATGGAATGTCGCATCACAACTGCGATCATCGTTCCTGATCGGAGCTGCCCAATTCTTTCAGATTCAGAGCCACGTGTGGCACTGATTTATTAAGAGGAACAGGAGGATGTCTTTTAGCTCCTGAACCTGCTCCACTATTCAATGAGAATGTGGCAAATCTGTAACCAAACTCCATGTATCTTTGTTCCATATCCAGTCATATTGTTAGTTATTAAAAATCTAGCAATTGCAAATTTAAATGTTGTAATATTTTATTTCTAATTGCCAAGTGTGATAACTAAGATGCCATCCTCCTCTACCTGTGCAGCTTAGCTAAGCGATAGCTTGTGGATTTCATCTCTTGGGATTTTGGAGTCTTCATTCTCTACCAAACTCGTATGTTCTCTTTATTGATGTCACTCAGGTGGTAATACCAGCTTTAAAGAGTTGTTCGGATTTATGTATTAAGAAGTAAAGTCGCCATCGTCCCAGATGGCCATAGGCTGCAATTGGTGATGATTTAACTTTAGGATCACCAGGGGCAAGGCTGAGAAGGAGGGGCCTTCATGAATAACATCAGCCAGTACAGGGATTTAACCTGCGCTGCTAGTGTCGCTCTGCATCACGAACCAGCTGTCCAGCCAACTGACCTAAACTGAACCCCCCTCTCCACACACGCACGCACACACACACACCCTCTCCACCCCATGTATCAAACAAGGGTAGAAATAGGGTGTTAGCACATTACCCCATGTACCGTTGCCCAGAGTATGGCAGTAAAATAACAGATGTTTGGGGTTGGGATAGGGTTTTGTTAGTGCAAGTTGGTAGCGCTCTTTTGCTTCTGCGTGTGAAGGTTCTGGGCTCCGGTCCCACACCATAAAATGAAACATTCTGTCCAGGATGGAACTCCGATGCAATGCTGAGGGAGTGCCGCACTGTCAGAAATGTTACCTTTCAGCTGAGATATTAAATTGAGGCATTGTTTCGAAGAAGAACGGGGGAGTTCTTCACTGTGTCCTGGTCAATATTTATCCGTCAACAATGTCTAAAAACAGTATATCTGGTCGTTATCATGTAGTTGTTTTTGGGACAACAGTGACTACACTTCAAAAGTCCTTCACTGGCCGTAAGATGCTTTATCACATTTGGAGAAATGCAATATAAAAGCAAGCTGCATTCCTCCCCCCTCTCCCCCCGCCTCCCTAATTTTCTTTCCTCTCCTGATGCTAGGAATTTGGGAATGAGGTTGTTGTATTTCCCAGCAGTGGGGGCAGGACCCTGAATAGCAACCCAGAGGTGGAATTTTCTCTTCCAAATATTAAGACTTTTGGGGCCAATTGTAGTTCCCTCCTGCCATTGCTAGTTGAGAGCAGCCAACTTGGCGCTTGGTAAGGGATTGAATCAGAGGCACCTTTGTGCACTGAGCTCTGCTCAGAACTTACAACACCCTCTGCTTTCACCAAGCCATTTGTAGGGTCCTGGAAGTTCCTCGGAATCGCATGTAAATCCTCACTCAAATCAGCAGCCCATTTCAAAGCTTGTTTGGAGTAATAATGCAGTGAGTCACTGGGTGCTTGTATGTTGCTGGAAATGTCCATCATCTTCCCGTGTGCCAACTTTTCACTGGCAGGGGTTCAAGAGTGGGAGGGACATGTTGAAGAGCAAACAAATGAGGCAAAACCTGTGGAGGCTGTGCTCTGAGTCAACAGTCTGTGTTTGCAGGGAGTGGGAGATCAGGTTGTTGCTGGTGTGACCTTGAGAGGGTGAGATGAAAATCCAGAGCAAACCGATGAACACAATAGACAGGAACTTGTCTGATTTCCTGTGGTGACGACATTCGGTGAAGGAGAGGCCTTGACCTGTGTGATCACTGAGAACGTGATCTTATTAACTGGTTGCTCATTGTGGAGAAAACAGAGAATTTTCCCTCTGGCCCCTCACCCGCATCGTAACATCTAAGAACTGCAACGTGCAAACTCTTTTACCATGACAATTAGTGTAAATCAGTAAATGGGTTTTTAATGACTAGCTTCACCACACGTGCTCCGTATTTGCAAGGCATCCTCCCCTATAATCACCTGTCAACTCAGTTTAATATATAACTATATTGCAAGTTTGTCTGATTAACTCTTTTTAGCCTGACGTGACCTATCCCCACCAAACCTTCAACAAGGGAAGAGAACGTTGATGTATTGAAGTTTGCAGAGGACAGGAAGTTAGGAGAAACATTTAGGATGTTTGATACATTTTAATATTGAGTTTGGGGCGGCATGGTGGCACAGTGGTTAGCACTGCTGCCTCTCAGCGCCAGGGACCCGGGTTCGATTCCCGGCTTGGGTCACTGTCTGTGTGGAGTTTGCACGTTCTCCCCGTGTCCATGTGGGTTTCCTCCGGGTGCTCCGGTTTCTACCACAGTTTGAAAGACGTGCTGGTTAAGTGCATTGGTTTAATACAGGAGCTGGTTTAAGTTATCCAGAGTGTCTGACTGTGCTTTGACCCTGTGTGTGCGCTGTAACTCATTTTTTGATGTTGGCTGTGTGAGCACTGATTCTGTTTGATAATGAAACTATAGTTATGGCAGTAACTCTGTTTTAATTCCACTTCTTGGTGTTGGCCAGATGTGGCTACCTCCCAGCTCTGGGGGGAATTTTGGGAATGAGCTCATTCACATGGATGGTAGCACAGTGGTGAAGTAACAATCCAGAGATCTGGACTGATAATCCAGAGCCAGGAGCTCAAATCCTACCGTGGCAGCTCTGATTGTATTTGGATTTAAAAATTAGTCTTTGTGTCACTGACTATGCAACCACTTGTGTAAAAACTTGTCTGGTTTACGAATTGTCCTTTAGGGAAGGAAATCTGCCATCTTACCCGGTGTGGCCTACATGTGACTCCAGAGCCACAGCAATGTGGTTGACATAGGGCAGCACGGTAGCACAGAGGTTAGCACTGCTGCTTCACAGCTCCAGGGTCCCGGGTTCGATTCCCGGCTTGGGTCACTGTCTGTGTGGAGTTTGCACATTCTCCTCGTGTCTGCGTGGGTTTCCTCCGGGTGCTCCGGTTTCCTCCCACCGTCCAAAGATGTGCGGGTTAGGTTGATTGGCCAGGTTAAAAAAAAAAAATTGCCCCTTAGTGTCCTGGGATGTGTAGGTTAGAGGGATTAGTGGGTAAAATATGTGGGGGTAGGGCCTGGGTGGGATTGTGGTCGGTGCAGACTCGATGGGCCGAATGGCCTACTTCTGCACTGTAGGGTTTCTATGATTCTATGATTTCTATGACTCTTTTTTAACTGCCTTCTGAAATGACTGAGCAAGTCACTCATTTATCAAGAAGGTGACTCACCACCACCTTCTCGAAAGGCAATTCAGGATGGGCAATAAATGCCAGCTTTGCCAGCAACACCTGTGTTCTGTGAATGAATAATAAAGCATTCGAGGAGGCTATTTATAAATGTAACCGGATATGGGGGGGGGGGGCGGTGCAAGGCAGGATAAAGTAGGAATAGACCAGACTACACACCCACCTGGTCATCCCAGTGCAGAACCATGTGTAAGGTTTACTTCAAACTTGCGAGCTTTTATGACTGGGTAACAGGCTGTTTGTTGCGTTTTGCGGCTGGCTGACTTGTTGGGTGCCCATGGCTTTTGAGTCTTTGTCTACCCAATTCAGGGCTCAGTACTAACGTGTTGTGCTGTTTGCCTCCTCCTGGTTGAAGCTCGGGTAAAGTTCACTTTAACGTGCTTCTCTTTCCCGAAAGCTTTTGTCTACTTGACAGCTCGGAGGTGAAACTGATGGACTTGTCCTCCTTGTGTTTGTTCTCCAGTATGGTGTGGCTGAAGCCTTGCTGCTCTCATTGATAATGATTGTGCTATGTATTGGATAGTTAGAATTTATCAATCTTAGTGTGGAATTTGGCGTAGTGCTGTCTGGGGTCACGGGTTGAAATAGCTGGGACGTGAAGCTCCTGATTTTAATTGAAATTTCCTTTGCTCGTACAGTTTCGCCCAGTCTCCCACTGTTTGTTTTCCTGAAGATGATGATTCATACTGAGCTAATTTCATGGCAGCTTTTGGCAATCTTCCAAACCCTGGGACCCATGTTGTGCTTCTTAATAAGTGCACACAAAGAAAATTACAGCAGAGGAACAGGCCCTTCGGCCCTCCAAGCCCGCACCGACCGTGCTACCCGACTGAACTAAAGCCCCCTACTCTTCCAGGGACCATATCCTTCTATTCCCATCCTATTCATGTATTTGTCAAGATGCCCCTTAAAAGTCACTATCATATCCGCTTCCACTACCTCCCCCGGCAGCAAATTCCAAGCAGCCACCACCATCTGTGTAAAAAAAAACTTGCCTCGTACATCTCCTTTAAACCTTGCCCCTCGCACCTTAAACCTATGCCCCCTGGTAATTGACTCTTCCACCCTAGGAAATGGTTTAGCTCAGGTTTTGTTCTCACACAAGCGCTTCTAGCATGGAGTGTTCAGAGATATGGATAGGGTGAGCAGATCTTTGAAAGCCAAGAAACTGGGCCCCATTGAAAAGCCATGGGAAGGTGGGACTCTATAATGATTGACATATTGGGCTACCAATGGCAAGGGTCTGAGGGAGGGACAGTTGAAGGCAGGAAGGTGGTCATGTGATGATGTCTCCTGGCCTGATTTTGTGAACTGTTTAAAAGGCAGCATTAGCAATGGTGCCATCAATGCCAAAAAATGAGTGACAACTTTCTTGGAGACATCGAGGGGATACTGGGGGAGATGTACTGGTCTGCTACATGCAATGGGCATTTACAGGAAGTAGGATGAAATTTCTCAGATTCCCCTCCCAAGGCCCGGTTTGTATTTGACAGACAGGGAAATGGTGAAAACTGGGACATTTCAACTATTTATATGAAATGCCAAACCAGGACAGTTGTGGCAAAACTGATGTCTGGTCTCCCCGGATGTGGCCAAATCATAGAATCCTGACAGTGCAAAATAGGCCATTCAGCCCATCAGGTCTGTACAAACATTCTGAAAGAGCACCATACCTAGGCCCAATCCCCCACCCTATCCCCATAACGCCATGCATCGATCATGGCCAATCCCCCTAATCTACACATCTGTGGACGCTATGGAGCAACTTAGCATGGCCAATGTATCTAACCTGCACATCTTTGGACTGTGGGAGGGAACCGGAGCACCCGGAGGAAACCCACGCAGACGCGGAGAACGTGCAAATTCCACACAGTGACCCAAGGCTGGGATTGAACCCAGGGTCCCTGATGCTGTGAGGCAGCAGTGCTAACCGCTGTACCACTGTGCCATCAGGAGAGCAAAACCTGGTCAATGTCTAACCCTCTCCCCTCCTGTCAAAATCACCTCTCCCTGGTGTTCACTATTGTCTGCTACAGTTCTGCGCTCTAGGAGTGACTGCTGGCCCCATGTAGATTGAAACAAGTGGTTGAGGACAATACCAGCAAACAGCTTATGCTGCTGGATCTACTCACTGCTGGGCCACATCACAGCTTTCCCAAAGCTCAGTAGTTGTCCAGTTTTTTTTGCATGACAGTTTTCGCTTGACGTGCGTGTGATGCGAGTTTGCCTTCTGGCTCCTGTTCTCATTTGTGATGACTCGTGTTATCTTTAGGCTCATTTGCATTTGCTGTCGGATCTCGTGCTGTTAGCTACAGGCCCTGGATCGAATTCTGTGTACATCACCTGTACTGTGTGACCAAAGAAGAAAGGTCCAGCATTTATATGGCGCCTTTCATGACCGCAGCGCGGTCTAAAGCACTTTGCAGCAAATTACCTACTTTTGAAGAGTAGCCCTTGTTGTTCCAGGCTGCTACTCAGTTTTCTGTTCCAGCAGCAGTCGGTTTACACACAGCAACATTCCACAAACAGCAGTGATATAAATGACCGGTTCATCATTTTGCGGCAGTATTTCCACACCGAATCTTGGAGGATTCTGACAGTTGCGTAATGTTTACGCTTGATAATTTAGTTTACTTTAAGAGCCAGCTTCCCTTGGGTCTCAGTGGCTGAATGCACTGTGTTGTAGCACTCAAGTTCCCAAGTTTAATCTTTGGTTTATGGTGAACTCATGGGTTTCACTGGGTCACTGCATTGGAAGGAAATACGTAGAGTTCCAGCAGTTTTCAACACTGATAAGAGATCTTGAGAGGCCAGAATTAGAGTGCAGTATCTGAGAGTTGGGGGGTGGTTCAAAGAGGTTACAGTGATATCCATAGAATCCCTACAGTGCACAAGAAGGCCATTCAGCCCATCAGGTTTGCACCAACCATCCAAAAGAGCACTCTACCTAGGCCCCACCCCCACCCCCCAAACCTTGCAACCATGTGCATTGATCATGGCCGATCCACCTAACCAGCGCATCATTCTTCAAAAGTTAAAGTTTATTTATTAGTCACAAGTAGGCTTACATTAACACTGCAATGAAGTTACTGTGAAAATCCCCCAGTCGCCACAATCCGGCGCCTGTTTGGGGACACTGAAGGAGAATTTAGCATGGCCAATGTATCTAACCTGCACATCTTTGGACTGTGGGAGGAAACCGGAGCACCCGGAGGAAACTCGCGCAGACACGGGGAGAATGTGCAAACTCCACACAGACAGTGACCCAAGCCGGGAATCAAACCCGGGTCCCTGGCGCTGTGAGGCAGCAGTGCTAACCACTGGGCCACCAGAGGAGCGAGGCCATGAAGGGACACGAAAACAAAGACGAGACTTTTAAAATCGAGGTGTTGCTTAACTGGGCACCAGCGCAGGTCAGTAAGAATGGCCCTGCCGCGAAGGTTCATTCACCAGACTGAGTTCTGCAAAGGCAGGGTTGTTGTCCGAGGCGAGATTGGGTCGACTGGGCCTGTATTCACTGGAACCTGGAAAAATGAGAGGAGATCTGATTGAAACGTGTAAAATTCTGGCAGGGCTGGACAGACTGGATGCAGGGAGGATGTTTTCCCTAGCTCGGGGGTGTCCCAAACAATGGGGTGTCACAGTCTCAGGATACGGGGTAGACCATTTAGGACTGAGTTGAGGAGAAACTTCTTCACTCAGATAATGGTAGCCTGTGGGATTCTCTGCCACACAATGTTGTGGAGGCGAGGTCATGGAATGTACTTTAGAAAGAAATAGATTTCCAGGCACTAAAGGCATCAAGGGGTATGAGAGAGAGCAGGGGTATGGTGTTGTGTTAGAAGATCAGCCAGGATCATATTAAGTTGTGCAGCACGCTCGATGGGCTGAATGGCCTACTCCTATTTTCTGTGTTTCTATAAATGGGATTTTTTGCAAATTTGGATAGAGGCAGTAAAGGTTTGGAGGTTTGGACTCCAAAGATGTGCAGGTTAGGTAGATTGGTCATGCTAGATTGCCCCTTAATGTCCCAAGTTTTTTATTCATTTGTGGGATATGGGCTTCGCTGACTGGCCATCATTTATTGCCCATCCCCAGTTGCCCTTGAGGAGATGGTGGTGAACTGAGTGGCTTGCTGGGCCATTTCGGAGGGCAGTTGAGTGTCAACCACATTGCTGTGGTTCTGGAGCCACATGTAGGCCAGACCAGGTAAGGACGGCAGATTTCCTTCCCTGAAGGACATTAGTGAACCAGATGGATTTTTCCGACAATCGACAATGGTTTCATGGTCATCAGTAGATTCTTAATTCCAGATTTTTTTTTATTGAATTCAAATTCCACCATCAGCCGTGGCGGGATTTGAACCTGGGTCCCCAGAACATTAGCTGAGTTTCTGGATTAATAGTCTAGTGATAATACCACTCGGTCACCGCCTCCCTGTTTAGAGGGATTAGTGGGGTAAATACGTAGGGTCACAGGAAAGGGCTAGGGTTGGATCCTCTGTTTAGAGAATTGAAGCAGACTCGATGGGCTGAATGGCCTCCTTCTGCACTGCAGCGATTCTATGGTGAACTCAAGTTTGCAGGAAGCTAACATCACCTGTTTGAAGTTATAATTACGCTGATTGTTCTTCCCATTCTCTGCATTCAGCTTTTGGTTGAGCGATTTTAAAAACCCTGAGTGAGACGCTGGAGTGCACTGACCTCTCTCTGGCCTTTCTTCCAAGCCTTCTTGCTGAGGCCTCTCCTTTGCCCTTTTTAAAGAGTCGGGTCTCCACGGACTTCACACTTCAAAAGATGCATGACGGCAATTGGCTCATGTTTTCGAAAGGAAATGATAAACATTTCCTGCTGCTGTATTCTTTCCTCGACTTCAGTGGGAATATCGGCCATCCGATCAGGCAGAGTGGCGGGCGGGAGTGCAATTTAATAAGGCCCAAAATTGCAGTAACGCCCGAGGGACCAATAACAAGCTATCTGCACGAGAGATGAAAAGCTGAGCAGTAAATGTTCACCCTGCTGGATGATTAGTTTGGATGCTGAGCTGTTGCGAATCAGGCTCATTTAAAAATTAAACTGGAATGTGGCTGAGCTGATGGCAAAGTAAAGTTTATTTATTAGTCACAAGTAAGGCTTACATTAACACTGCAATGAAGTTACTGTGAAATTCCCCTCGTCTCCACACTCCGCCACCTGTTCGGGTCAACGCACCCTAACCAGCCCATCCAATTTCATGTTGCCCCTCTTGTCTGGCATCCCATATTTTTTCTTTGTGTAAAGTCTGAAGGTGGTCTTGTGGCACAGTGGGTAGTGTCCCTGCAGCTGAGCAAGAAGCTCTGGGTTCAAGTCCCATAGTAAGAAGTCTCACAACACCAGGTTAAAGTCCAACAGGATTATTTGGCAGCACAAGCTTTCGGAGTCTCGCTCCGAAAGCTTGTGCTGCCAAATAAACCTGTTGGACTTTAATCTGGTGTTGTGACACTTCTTACTGTGTTTACCCCAGTCCCAACGCTGGCATCTCCACTTCAAGTCCCATGTCAGGGCTTTCTATTCTATTCTCTCTATGGGCTGCCATTAGCAGCCTTTCCCCTGGTTTCTGTGGCTATGACTCATCTTTCATTCCCTCACCCTGCAGTATAAATATCCCCACTTTCAATGCCTTACCGGGACTCGAAACGTCAGCTCTTTTTCATAGAATTCATAGAAACCCTACAGTGCAGAAGGAGGCCATTCGGCCCATCGAGTCTGCACCGACCACAATCCCACCCAGGCCCTACCCCCACATATTTTACCCGCTAATCCCTCTAACCTACGCATCCCAGGACTCTAAGGGGCAATTTTTAACCTGGCCAATCAACCTAACCCGCACATCTTTGGACTGTGGGAGGAAACCGGAGCACCCGGAGGAAACCCACGCAGACACGAGGAGAATGTGCAAACTCCACACAGACAGTGACCCAAGCCGGGAATCGAACCCGGGACCCTGGAGCTGTGAAGCAGCAGTGCTAACCACTGTGCTACCGTGCCGGTAGCTCTCCTTACAGTTGCTGCCAGACCTGCTGAGATTTTCCAGCATTTTCTCTCGAGGTGAGTTCAAGCAGCATCAACCTGCAGATCCTTCCAACGTAAGCTAGTGGCAGGCGGTCAGAGCAGCTGAGATTCCTGGTCAGCCAACTGCTGGGAAGAAAGTTGGAGACTCTATCATTGTGACCGATAGCTCCAGGTTATTGCATGTAACAGTGCTTGTTGCCACAGCAACTCTGACTTGCTGAGTGATTCGTAAAATGCCAGCACCATGTAAAGTACTGTGATGGCAACCTACGCATTATATAGGGATAAGAGGGAGAGAGAGCAGTTGATGTTATCTGGCCTAGGTACTCTGGCTGGAAGACTGTCTACCCTGCCTGGTCCTCTTCTTGACTCTGAAATGGCCAACATTCCAGGGGAGGACAAAAACCACTTAAAGACACTCCGAAGCTCTCCTTGAAGTGTGACAGCATTGACTTTAGTGACTTGGGGGAACTTGCTACCAGTTGGTCCGAATGGTGACAACTTGTCCATCAAGCTGCATCACGCTTTGAGTCCTAACGCCTCAATAATGAGGCAGAACGGTGACAGAGAAGGAAAGACAAAGGCGGATCCCACTACCTCGCAGGAAGTCCTACCCTGTCCTGCACCCCCAAAGACTGCAAGTCAACAATTGGCCTGTTCAGTCACATGGCAGAAATTCTCAACCTTAACTAGGCATCATAATTGAATCATGGGACAGCCAATGACTCTGTAGCACTCAACACAACTTCCCAGATATGATCTAAGAACATCCATCAAAGATGCCAAAAGGCAGTTCTGGAACAAGCTACAGTCCCAAGCAAGCCACGTGGACTCCCACCGACATAAGACATAACAGGCTATAAGATGAAGACATGTAAAATCCCCTCCAACTTGATTTTCAAGTTTGCTGGTGACACCACTGTTGTGCCTTGGCGGCAGCTTTTACCTGATGATGCCCTTGTGAGCCGCTTTGGGACATTTTACTACATGTAGGGCATGACATACATTCAAGTTGTTGTTGCTGCACTGAGTGTACAGTCCTCGTGATGTAAGACTGTGTCAATGAAATCAATCCAACTTCATTGATAATGGTGGCCAGGGCGAGCACAAGATTTTTAAAAACTGGTTCTTGGGATGTGGGCATCTCTGGCAATGCCAGTATTCATTGCCCATCCCTAATTGCCCTTGAGAAGGGATATTATGTAATGAGTTGATTTTGGGTGTCAGAATTTCCCTGGATAAATTGTACACCAAGCGACCGTCACAACTTCAAACTTTATTTTCCTGTGTTCATCTCCCAAAATATTGCAGCCAGGATGATGACTCGAGTGTGTATAATGTCTGGGTCAGCTCAGTTTGTCTGGGTCAGTGCAAGGTTGCACTTGCCAAGCAAAAGACCATTTATATTCCTAGATAGTTACTGTATACAAAGTGTTTTCTATCAAATGTCTTGGAGGTTTTTTAAAAGTCTGTTCAGTTATTTCCATTTCTCTGTCCCTTCCGCATAATGCCACCGATGTTTTTCTCCAAGTATGTATCCCTTTTGCAAGTTACAATTGGATCTGTTTTCCCTGTCCCCTCAGGCAGCGCACTTCAGATCACAACAAGTCACGACATTCAGAAAAAAAACCCTGAGATCTCGCCTATGATTCTGCCAATGGAAGCCTTTTGTCCTTATTTACTCTTATCAAAATGTCTCCTGGTTTTGGATATTTCTATTGAATCTTCCCTTGACCTTCTCTGCTCTAAAGAAAAACATTTTTTCTCTTCACTCCTAAGACAGTAACCTATCCTCAAAAAATCTTTGGTTCTTTGTCATATTACAGTTATTGATTGACTGTCCAAGGCTCAAAATTGGGATCTTCCTGTGCCTTGGTGCCACGCAGTGGAAATTTGGTATGTCAGCTACGACTCTCACCAACTTTTACAGATGCACCATAGAGAGCATTCTTTCTGGTTGTATCACAGCTTGGTATGGCTCCTGCAATGCCCAAGACCACAAGAAACTACAAAGGGTCATGAACTAAGCCCAGTCTATCATGCACACCAGACTCCCATCCATTGACACTAGCCTCTGCCTTGGAAAAGCAGCCAACATAATTAAGAACACCCGTGCCCCGGACATTCTCTCTTCCACCTTCTTCCATCGGAAAAAAGATACAAAAGTCTGAGGTCACGTACCAACCCACTCAAGAACAGCTTCTTCCCGGTTGCCATCAGACTTTTGAATTGACCGACCTCTCATTAAGTTGATCTTTCTCTACACCCTAGCTATGGCTGTAACACTACATTCTGCATCCTCTCCTTTCCTTCTCTATGAACGGTATGCATAGTGATTGGCATAGTGGTTAGCACTGCTGCTTCACAGCTCCAGGGACCTGGGTTCGATTCCCGGCTCGGGTCACTGTCTGTGCGGAGTTTGCACATTCTCCCCGTGACTGCGTGGGTTTCCTCCGGGTGCTCCGGTTTCCTCCCACAGTCCAAAGATGTGCAGGTTAGGTTGATTGGCCAAGCTAAATTGCCCTTAGTGTCCCGGGATGCGTGGATTAGTGGGTAAATATGAGGGTTAGAGAGATTAGCAGGTAAATGTGTAGGGATACGGGGAAAGGGCCCGGGTGGGATTGTGGTCGGTGCAGACTCGATGGGCCGAATGGCCTCTTTCTGCACTATAGGGTTTCTATGGTTTCTGTGTAGCGCGCAAGAAACAATACTTTTCATTGATTTGATTTGTCACATGTATTAATATACAATGTGTTGTATTGAATGCTCAATACTCGCTCAACATCACAGTTTTTGATTTCACAATTCCCTTCCCCAACCCCCTCCTATAAATACTTCTGCTCTTCTTAGTCTAGGTTTGAACTGTTGAGGAAATGATCCCTCCGCCCCACCCAAACAGAGCACCCGGGCCTTATTTTTATCGGGATAGTTTTTATTGGGAAAGTATTTCAAACAAACATCTTTGAATGATTGGCATCTGCCTTTTCCCCACAGTGGAGTATTGTCTGAAAATCTGTGTGCCAGCTCTCCCAAATTAGCTACATCCTTCAGATGCCATTCCAAGATTTAAAAAATTAAACAAATTCTTGTTGGCCAACAGCTGCCATTAAGCTAAAAATAGATCTTGTTTTCATCATCTTGGAGGGAGGGAAGTGTTCACAGATGCTGTGTGTAGTCATGTCTATTGTGGTTGCGCATTTCCTTACTTTGAACCCCCTGAATTTGTGCGCAAGATATGGAGACAATGGTGTGGTGGTAATGTCACTGGACTAGTAATCCAGAGGCCCAGGCTACTGCTGTTCAGCCTCTGTGCATGTGCGCGCCAGGCATGCTAGAATGGATGCAGGTGGTTGTCCGTTGGTACACAGCGGTTCTTAAGGCCCTTATTCCACTGAGAAACTCCAAGACTTTGATGGTAAAATTCTCATCCTATTGAAATCCCTCCGTGGTCATGTCCCTCCCAATCTCTGTGACATCCTCCAGCCCTTCGGTATTCCACGATCTTTTCTTGAGTGTCCCTGATTTTGATTGCTGCACCATTGGTGGGTGTGGTTTCAGCTGCTGAGCCCTGGAATTCCCCCCCATAAACCCCTCTGCCCCTCTCTCTGCTGCTTTAATGCATTCCTTAAATCCAACCTCCCTGACTCAGCTTTTTCACCATCATCTCCTTGTGTTCTTAAGTTGTTCGGTGTTCGACCTTATCTTATAATCTTTCCTGTGAAGGGCCTTGGGACATTTTGCTGCATTGAAGTTACTATATAACGACAGGTTGTTATTGCCAGAATTCCCTTCCCAAACCACCTGTTAGTGAGTGCGCTGCTGCTGCTCGATTATGGTCTGTCAGGAAGATAAGTGAACGCGATCGTGTTTTCATCCATCATCTACCTATTGGAGAGGGTGCTCATTAGTGAACATGGTGGCCAATCTTCCTGCCACAAATCCAGCCATTTTTCCATATTCCACCCCCATCCGCACTTGGCATCCTTCAATACAATGTGCTCTCTACAGTGAAGGCTTTAAAGCTTTTGTTGGCTGCTGCAGGGCTAAGCTGCTTCAGTTCTGTTCCCACCCTCCTGCCACAATCAACATGGACTCATCCAGATGTAACAAAGATGTCCTTTGTTTGGCACGGGCGCTAGAGCGACTTGTGTTGCCGGAATCCCCAGACACTGCACTCTCTCTGTCTGCATAACCAAGATGTTATTGCTGTTTGCATTAGTGTTCCACTGAATTATAGAGGGCCTTTGGAACAAAGTCGTGGAATGCTGGTGGCGAGTGGCAGATTGAAATCTGAGCTCTCTCAGGCCAGAGAAAATGTTTTCATTTGGGCTTTTGCTGTTCATGTGGCTGTGCGCTTCTGGGTTCATTACGTCAGTCAGTAAATTTATAGCACAGAAATAAGCCATTCGGTCCAAATGGTCCATGCTTGTGCTTATGCTCCATCCAAGCCGCCTCTCACCCCTTTTCACCCTATCCTCAACACCTTATTTCTCTTGCTCCCTTGTTGATTTATCTAGGTTCGCCTTAAGTGCATCTGTGTTGTTTGCCTGAACTACTCCTTGTGGTATTGAACTCAGTATTCTGGATAAAGATGGTTATTGGATTTATTACCACCTGTCTCATTTATGCACCTCCGTTCTGGTACCAACCGACTCAAGAACAGCTTCTTCCCTGCTGCCTTCAGACTTTTGAATGGACCTACCTTGTTATAAGTTGATCTTTCTCTACACCCTAGCTATGACTGTAACACTACATTCTGCACCCTCTCCTTTCCTTCTCTATGAACGGTATGCTTTGTCTGTATAGCGCGCAAGAAACAATACTTTTCACTGTGTACTAATGCATGTGACAATAAATCAAAGTGGAAACATCTCTGCAAACCGTCTCATTATTTTAAAATTCTCTCATTCCATTCCATTTGCCCACCATTCCTGCCTTCCCAATTTCTCCCCCTGACGTACACAGCCTAATTCCCAGCCCGAGGAGTGACGGCCACTTTAGCAATGACATCCTCAGGAGACATGGGTCAGAAGGTGAGAGAGGAAATGAGCCGGCATTAAGGACATGGGGATAAGATAGTTCAGGATGCTCCTGTCTGCTGCAGCAAGTGAGATAATGAAGGAGAGTCTCCGCCTGTGGCTTAGACAATGTAGAACTGAGCACAAATGAACTGAGTGAGGAATCCTGGCCAGGTAATCAGAGTAAGGAGTCTAACAACACCAGGTTAAAGTCCAACAGGTTTATTTGACTACCAAATAAACCTGTTGGACTTTAACCTGGTGTTGTTAGACTCCTTACTGTGTTTACCCCAGTCCAACGCCGGCATCTCCACATCAGGTAATCAGACCCCCACCCGGCCCAGTTACCAAGCTGTGCCGCCAAACTTCAGCCGAAAGACAACTGCCCTTCACTCACTGAGTATTGATGCAAGGGGCAGTACAATGGCATCCTCCCACCAGCCTGTATTCCTGCCTCAAGATTAATCAGGAATCCGAGGAGTAATGGCTTGCGATCAGTGCATTGCGATGCCCTGTCTCATTACCGTCTAGGAATTTGTTCGAAATCTGCTGCGGAGCCCTTAAAAGTATTAAAAAGGTTTTCTTCCTTGCTCCAACTCTACAGTGACTTTCTCCAGGATTAGCTATTCACAGGTGTAGGAGCTAGTCAATAAAGAACTAGTCTCTCCTCATAGAATAGGTTTTCCACGGAAGGAGCAATACACCTGGAACTATTCAGTGCAAGGACAATCACACTATTATCTTCCAGAAGAGTCAAGTTTCCGCCTAACAACAATGCACTTTATTAACCTGCCTGTGGGAGGCAAGGGATGAGATTGCAGAGCCTTTGGCGTTGATCTTTGGGTCCTCGCTGTCCACGGGGATGGTGCCAGAGGACTGGAGAATGGCGAATGTTGTTCCTCTGTTTAAGAAAGGGAATAGAAATGACCCTGGTAATTATAGACCGGTTAGTCTTACTTCGGTGGTTGGTAAATTGATGGAAAGGGTCCTTAGGGATGGGATTTACGACCATTTAGAAAGATGCGGATTAATCCGAGATAGTCAGCACGGATTCGTGAAGGGCAAGTCGTGCCTCACAAATTTGATAGAATTTTTTGAGGAGGTAACTAAGTGTGTTGATGAAGGTAGGGCAGTTGATGTCATATACATGGATTTTAGTAGGCGTTTGATAAGGTCCCCCATGGTCGGCTTATGATGAAAGTGAGGAGGTGTGGGATAGAGGGAAAGTTGGCCGATTGGATAGGTAACTGGCTGTCTGACCGAAGACAGAGGGTGGTGGTCGATGGAAAATTTTCGGATTGGAGGCAGGTTGCTAGCGGTGTGCCGCAGGGATCAGTGCTTGGTCCTCTGCTCTTTGTGATTTTTATTAATGACTTAGAGGAGGGGGCTGAAGGGTGGATCAGTAAATTTGCTGATGACACCAAGATTGGTGGAGTAGTGGATGAGGTGGAGGGCTGTTGTAGGCTGCAAAGAGACATAGATAGGATGCAAAGCTGGGCTGAAAAATGGCAAATGGAGTTTAACCCTGATAAATGTGAGGTGATTCATTTTGGTAGGACAAATTTAAATGTGGATTACAGGGTCAAAGGTAGGGTTCTGAAGACTGTGGAGGAACAGAGAGATCTTGGGGTCCATATCCACAGATCTCTAAAGGTTGCCAGCCAAGTGGATAGAGCTGTGAAGAAGGCCTATAGTGTGTTAGCTTTTATTAACAGGGGGTTGGAGTTTAAGAGCCGTGGGGTTATGCTGCAACTGTACAGGACCTTGGTGAGACCACATTTGGAATATTGTGTGCAGTTCTGGTCACCTCACTATAAGAAGGATGTGGAAGCGCTGGAAAGAGTGCAGAGGAGATTTACCAGGATGCTGCCTGGTTTGGAGGGTAGGTCATATGAGGAAAGGTTGAGGGAGCTAGGGCTGTTCTCTCTGGAGCGGAGGAGGCTGAGGGGAGACTTAATAGAGGTGTATAAAATGATGAAGGGGATAGATAGAGTGAACGTTCAAAGACTATTTCCTCGGGTGGATGGAGCTATTACAAGGGGGCATAACTATAGGGTTCGTGGTGGGAGATACAGGACGGATATCAGAGGTAGGTTCTTTACGCAGAGAGTGGTTGGGGTGTGGAATGGACTGCCTGCAGTGATAGTGGAGTCAGACACTTTAGGAACATTTAAGCGGTTATTGGATAGGCACATGGAGCACACCAGGATGATAGGGAGTGGGATAGCTTGATCTTGGTTTCAGATAAAGCTCGGCACAACATCGTGGGCCGAAGGGCCTGTTCTGTGCTGTACTGTTCCATGTTCTATGTACTGGATGGGTGTGTGTGTGTACGCAGACTAACAGGGTTTCCAGTGGATGTATGCACTCCCTGGTTGTAGTTGTGGAACCGTGACTCACTGGTTAGCACTCGTGCCTCTTGTCGTTTTAAGTCCCCACTCCGGAAACTGGAGCACAAAGATCGAGGCTAAGAACTGCAGTGCAGCTCTGAGGGAGTACTGCAGGTTCTGAAGTGCTGTTTTTGGGATAAGATGTTAAACCGAGGTCCAGTCTGCCCTCTTCAATGGATGTAAAAGATGTCATGACATTGTTTTAAAGAAGGCCAGGGGTGTTATGCCCAGTGTCCTGGTCAAATTTGTCCCTCAATCAAGGAAGCTGACCAGGTCACTATCTCAGCGTTGTTTTTGGGATCTTGCTGTGTGTATGTTGACTGCCGCATGTCCTGCATTAGAAGTGGTTAATTGCCTGTGAAATGCTTTGTGATGTCCCAAGGTGGTGAAAGGTGCTATATAAATACAAGTTCTCGCACAATGTTTCACAGTAACGTCATTACAGTGTTAATATCAGCCTACTTGAGACAATAATAAATAAACTTTAAAATGTTTCCTCCCAGCCCCGTGGTTGCGTGCGTGCTTCCTGACTGAGATGGAAGGCTTTTTGCACCCCTCTTTGGGAGTGTTGGGATGGCAGATGAAGGGAAGCAATGAGCCGTCATAAAATGTTACCGTTCATAACCACTGCCCGGGGAGCTGAAGCAGTTAAATAAAGTTATTTCTTTGCTATTGTGCAGCAATTAAAAATTAAACAAAGGTCTCTGTTGGACTAAAGCTGCGTCGCTGCTGCTCTGTTAGACTCCTCCGCATCTCCATCTCTGCCTTGTTCAAATTACTTCCTGGTATTCTCCCCCACTGTCACAGCTCAATCATGAAGGGCAATTTACTTCACACACTAACATCTTATGCTGTAACTCTCTATCGGAGACAATGAGTTGAGTGAGCTTCAGGTTTCCGTCATTGCGATGCTTGAGGGCAGGTTGCTGCAGGCCGGTGTGTCACACGAGCAGAGGATAAGGTGACAGCTTCCTTGGATGTGGTTGAAGTATGGGAGGAGGAGAAATAGATTTATTTCCCACTTAGATACTATCAGATTCTAGTTCCATTTTAAATATGAGTGTGGTCTTCACTTTGCTTTTGTTTTGTCGTCAATAAAGATTTGGGGGAGGATTTTTCAGACAGTGGGACCACCCAGAGAGCGGAATGAATCCTGGCGGATACTGGCTGCCCTGCGAAATCAGCTCAAGGTGGGACATCCGCCTCTCGCTTGGGAGCAAGTGATTTAGCAGCAGCCTTGTAGTCCCAGCAGTGGTAGAGTGGCCAGCACTGTGACTACAAGCAGTCTCTACCTTAAGGAGTACAGGACCAGGTAAGTGTGGGTGGTCTCACAAGGTGAAGGTGAGGCACCAAAGTGGGGTGGGGGTCTTAATGGAGGTGCCAGGGGAGGAGGGATCACCCACAAGGGGCACACCTTGGTGGGGAGATGCCTGATGTGGAAAGAAGGTAAACCCATCCCAGACACCTAAACCTGAACTCTTCCTGCCAGCTTGAAAGTTGAGGTCGGGCATGGTCTTTAATGAGGATAGGAGTCTTGCCTGTCCTACTATTTGATTTGATTTATTATTGTCACGTGTATTAGTATATAGTGAAAAGTATTGTTTCTTGCACATTATGCAGACAAAGCATACCATTCACAGAGAAGGAAAGGAGAGAGTGCAGGATGTAGTGTTACAGTCATAGCTAGGGTGCAGAGAAAGATCAACTTAGTGCGAGGTAGGTCCATTCAAAAGTCTGACAGCAGCAGGGAAGAAGCTGTTCTTGAGTCGGTTGGTACATGACCTCATACTTCTGTACCACCTTCCCGACGGAAGAAGGTGGAAGACAGGATGTCCGGGATGCGTGGGGTCCTTTATTATGCTGGCTGCTTTGCCGAGGCAGCGGGAAGTATAGACAGTGTCAATGGATGGGAGGCTGGTTTGAGTGATGGACTGGGCTTAGTTCACAACCTTTTGTAGTTCCTTGCGGTCTTGGGCAGAGCAGGAGCCATACCAAGCTGTGATACAACCAGAAATAATTCTTTCCATGGTGCATCTGTAAAAGTTGGTGAGAGTCGAAGCTGACGTGCCAAATTTCCTCAGTCTTCTGAGAAAGTAGAGGTGTTGGTGGGCTTTCATAACTATAGTGTCGGCATGGGGCGACCAGGACAGGTTGTAACTGTAACATTGCAGACAGGTGGGAAGGCCACTCTGGCACTCGCATATTCCGGATGTAAAGGGGAAACTGGTTTCATAACAGGCTGCACGCTTGGATTTGTCCAAGGCTTTTCTGCCAGCTTTCCTGTGCCAACCCAGAGGAGGTCAAGGCTAGTTGGCGTAGCCCTTGTCACATGATTGAGAGCAGACAATTGAGCACAAACTCAGGTCGTCTTCCCTGCTGCCAACATGGGCCTACCTCGCATTAAGTTGATCTTTCTCTACACCCTAGCTATGACTGTGACACTACATTCTGCACTCTCTCCTTTCCTTCTCTCTGAATGGCATGCTTTGTCTGTATAGCGTGTAGGAACAATACTTTTCACTGTATATGAATACATGTGACAATAAATCAAATCAAAATGGAGCCTTACTATTACTCAGGGCTATTAGGGGAAACCTATATTATAATTTCTAAAACAGATTCGTCCTGATGCTGTGTTGTCACATATCAACTCTTGCCTTTTGATGTCTCAATGCAGCCTGATGAAGGGGCAGCGCTCCGAAAGCTCGTGCTACCAAATAAACCTGTTGGACTTTAACCTGATTTGTGAGACTTCTTACTGTGCCCACCCCAGTCCAATGTCGGCAACTCCACATCAATGCAACCTATTGTTGATGTGGGCTGCGGGAGCATAAAAGAATGGAGAGATCTAAAGGCTTGAATTTCTCCACCACCTTTTATGATCTTGGGATATTTTAAAGTGCTCAGAACCAATGAACTACATTTTGAGTTGCGGTCACAGTTGTAATGTAGGAAATGCAACTGTGGGTTTTCACACAGCAAGATCCCACAAGGCAACAAGATCATGACCAGATGATCTGATTTCAGATGTTTGTTAAGAGATAAAACTGTGCAACTAAGAATAGCAGTGAATCTCTTTCCAAAAGAAAATCATTACAAAGTGTTTGTGAAGGTTGTCAGTGAGCTGTGACTGATTAACTCCTTACGGTGCAGCTTAATAAATACTCACACATACATACTCTGTCTACTGGTGCGGCTTCCTAATATAATGACATTGACACTGTGCCAAAATTGATAGAGTGCGGTTTCTTATAAATAGCTTCTCTGCTCCCCCAGGAACCTCATGGGGGCTTCATGTGCAGCCAAGCGAGATAAGAAGCAGAATTCTGGGATGCCAAAGCCTGATTAGTGTTTGAGCAGAGAGGGGTGGGTGGTGGGGGGAGAGAAAGAACTAAAGTGGGCAGGGGCGGCAGTGGTGGGTTTCAGTGTGCTGTGGCAGTGAAGGAATAGTGTGCAATGCCAGTGAGTGGAGTTCGTAGGTGGAGCGACAGACAAATGGAAAGTCAGTATTGCTTTTACACTTTAACGTGCATCGAGTGCTGCTTTGGTGCTGCTGTTCCTTTAGCTGAATTTGTTTGTGGCAAAGATGTACTTCGACAGAGAGAGAGAGAGCAAACTTTAGCAATAACCTCTCAGAAGTTCTGATGACCGTTATGTTTTAAAGAGTTCCTTTTGCAAAAGTTAGTGTGCGAGAACATGGTTTTCTTCAGTCCTTCCTAAATCCATAGCTTAATATGATTCTTCCATCTGATTTTTCCTGTTCTTTTTGCTCCCAATTTCTCCCTCGATTGCTACCTGGACAAGACTATCAAGTTTTTGTTTCCAATGCCCCTACTTGACCTTTCTCTCTTATCTGTACTTAAGGGGAATGGAGTGTGCCCTTGTGTTCTGTGGCGCCTTGTCTGCGTGTGAGGTTCACGTTATAGGAGCTGGCAAATTCTCACTGGTAATTGTGTTGGATATCTGTCCTAACAAACATTGGAAATGCACTTTCTCCTCTTATTGTCCATTCGACTTCCAACACCTGTCAGTGATCTTTAGCACGATCGGGTGGCGTTCAGAGGAAGCAGGGAATACATTGGGCTCAAGTGGCTGAAGTTGGATTGTGATCTTATAGGAGGCAAGAGGTGCCACTGGAAGCGAGCGATTCTGAACCTTGGATGTAAATCGCATTCTTTTACAAGAATAATCTTTCGAAGGGGCATGAGTGGATTGTACCATTTTCTGTCCGAATGATAGGTTAACTTTAAAAGAATGCTTCCTGTCTGTCCAACTATTCCTTTCCCTTCGACATACTGTCTAACCTCTCCTGAACTGCCACCTATCCCTGACCACCTATTTTGCTCCACCTCTTCCCCAGTAGAAAACCCACCACATTCCCACCCCTCTTCAGCTTTGAAGAAGTCACATGGACTGGAAACATGAACCTTGTTTTTGCTCCACAGAAGTTGCCAGATCTGCTGAGTTTTTCCAGAATTTTCTATTTTTATTTGTGATTTCCATCTTCCCTTCTGACCTGTCTAATTCTTTCTCCCATCCCATTCCTCCCTTGATGGGCAGCACGCTGGCACTGTGGTTAGCACTGCTGCCTCGCAGCGCCAGGGACCTGGGTTCGATTCCCGGCTTGGGTGACTGCCTGTGTGGAGTCTGCACGTCCTCCCTGTGTCCACGTGGGTTTCCTCCGAGTGTTCCGGTTTCCTCCCACAGTCCGAAAGACGTGCTGGTTGGGTACATTGGCTGTGCTAAATTCTCCCTCAGTGTACCCAAACAGGCGCCGGAGTGTGGCGACTAGGGGATTTTCACAGTAACTTCATTGCAGTGTTACTTGTGACACTAATAAAAAAACTTTTTAAAAAGTAGAACTTTTCCTATATCACTTGGACGGCACTGTGCGGTATCTGGTGGAGGGCGGGTCAGTGTTGGGACGATGCCCAGTTTACTTGCACTGATGAGTCCTTGGGTTTGAACTCAACCCGTTGCTATTGTCTTGCATGCAATTCTGATTCATTTTTATTGAATTTTCTCCATGCAGAATATTTCAGAGTTTTTGGCTCCTCCATAATTGCCCCTTTATTAAAATCCAGAAGCCTTCAATTCTAATGCACTCCAAGTGCAACACCCAAGCTCCAAACAAGAAGACAGGTTGTACCTCTGTGTAATGACTTTCTTCCAGTTTTGACCTGAACTGTTAGCATGTTTAGATGCTGTCATTAGGACTATGTTAACCGGTTAAGTACGCTAAGGCAAACTGTAACTGGGCTAGCTGCCGCGGGATTAAATTTGTGGTGTGAAGGGGAAGTGGGACTGATCCGCTTTAGCGGGTTGGTGTCCAGGCACAAGGGGCTGCCTGATCACCGTCTCTTCTGTATCACCCTGTGACTCTGCAGCCAAGTGGAGCCAATGTTTGGCTTTGGCAAGGTTCCAAATAGAGCGGGGCTGAATTAAAACGCAGATTGTGCATGATTGAAATTAAATGTGGTATCAAAGTAATTATGGAATCTTAACCTCTCGATCATGATTTTGTTCTAAAACGAGCAGCACCCATGGGATGTGATATAAATGGGAAAGACGTTTTTACACTGACAACCACGCAGTTTCTCAAATGGACTTTTTGCACATCATAAATGGGTCGTCAATGACTGTGGCGGACGTCAGAAACTAAAGCAAAACTCGCCCAGGAAGGAAAATAAAAAAGCAAAAGTAATCTGCTCAGTGGGGCCAATAGTTCCTTGAAACACGGGTGATTTTGGTAATCTCTCAAGAAGACGTGGGCAGAACCATAGAAACCCTTGGGCAGAAAGAGTTTGCACCCACTCTCCAAAAGGGCATTCCACCCTGACCTTTCCCTCCACCCTATTCCCCAATAAAACCCTGGCTAATCCACCTAACCTACACACCAGTCCAAAAGACGTCTGGTTAGGTGCATTGGCCATGCCACATTCTCCCTCAGTGTACCCGAACAGGCGTCGGCATGTGGTGACTAGGGGATTTTCACAGTAACTTCATTGCAATGTTAATGTAAGCCTACTTGTGACACTAATGAATTTTTAAAAAATTCTTTGGGCTGTGGGAAGAAACCGGAGCACCCGGAGGAAACCCACGCAGACACAGGGAGAATGTACAAACTCCACACAGACAGTCACCCAAGGCTGGAACTGAACCCGGGTCCCTGGCACTGAGAAGTGGCAGTGCTAACCACTGTGTCACCGTGCCCTCCTTGGTCATTGTTGTAACATGCCACCATTTATTTACAGTCCTGATTTAGTGAGGACATTGTGCTGTTTTATCCATGTGTACGTGATATATAAAAATGGCTGATGTAATTCAGACACTTTTCAACTGAGAAGGTTTACTTTAACTTTTTGTGACGTTTCAGAAAGATTGAATTGTCTGTTTGATTTAGTGTAGCGACATAAATAACACAGCAAAGGGGTAATTTAGAGTAGAATTTTAAAAATTCAAATGATCATGTAATTTGAGTTAAATGATAGTGAATTAAGAGGAGCAGACAGTGATTTAATTACCATTATCTTGCAAAATGTTTTTGAGGCATCTGATAGAGCTCTTGTGGAACTAACCACGGTGGCACAGTGGTTAGCACTGCTGCCTCACAGCACCAGGGACCTGGGTTCGATTCCCGGCTTGGGTCACTGTCTGTGTGGAGTTTGCACGTTCTCCCCGTGTCTGCGTGGGTTTCCTCCGGGTGCTCCGGTTTCCTCCCACACTCTGAAAGATGTGCTGGTTAGGGTGCATTGACCCGAACAGGTGCTGGACTGTGGCGACTAGGAGAATTTCACAGTGACTTCATTGCAGTGTTAATGTAAACCTTACTTGTGACTAGTAAATAAATAAACTTTACTTTTATTTTACTTTACCTTTTGCCATGTTTACCTCCATCAAAGGCTCCATATAAATGCAAGTTGTTTTTGGATTTCTGGATTCCTGTGCTGAGCTCATGCGTTGGGTCCCTTGTCCAGAGTGTACTGCAGCTACATTGCAGGCCAAAGATGTGCGGGTTAGGTGGACTGGCCATGCTAAATTGCCCCTTTGTGTTAGTGGGACTGGCAAGGTAAATGTGTGGGGTTACAGGGATAGGGCCTGTGTACGATTGTAGTCGGTGCAGGATCGATGGGCTGAATGGCCTCCTTCTGCAGTGTAGGGATTCTATGCAGCCCTCACTTTGGCTTTTCAAAGTGATCTTCCTCAAGCTCTCCTGTCCTTAAAGCCTCAAATGGGAGCTATTCCAGGTGGCAACGATGTACTGCTTTTCATTCCTTTCAGTGATAATTGGTGGCTGGCAGTGAGGTACGAGTCATTTGTTCAATTCCAATGGCTCAAACCATCAATGATTTCATACCTATCAGTGGAACCTGGAGATTGATTCCTATCCCTGCTGCTGTCTGATTTCTCCTTTTGAATGGTGCATTGATACATCTATCCAACATTCTGTTGTGTCCTGCTTTTGTAGCAAGTACAACAAGCAGATTAGAGCAGAAGTCAGAAGTCTAATAACCATTTTCAAGTATTGCATTCGAATAATGCCTTTCCCAACCCACAGCCAAAGAAACGTATTGAAATGCAGTCACTGTAGGATAGAAAGTGGCGAATTTGTGCATAGCACGCTCCCAAAGAGAGTAGTATGATAATGACCGGATAATTTTGCAGTGACGCTGGGTGTGGAATGGCTAGGGAACCGGGAAGAGCTTTCCTGCTCCCAATGTGGGAGGATCTTTTGCATCCCCCTGAAAGGGACCTCGGTTTAATGTCTCATCTCATCTCCAGCAGGGCAGCACTCTCTCGGCACCGCAGTCAAAGCAATGTGTTTGGGGGATGCAGAAGCTTAACCTGCTCAGAGTGTCACACCCCAGCATGTTCACACACACCCTTCCAGTTGCAGTTTGTGCACTGCAGTCAGCAGCAGGGACTCTGGCCTTAATTTCCCTCCTTTAAACCGAGGGTAGTTGTGGTCACTCGTACCACCACCTGCACTGTCACCACTGCTAAGAGGGCAGCACAGTGGTTAGCACTGCTGCCTCACAGTACCAGGGACCCGGGTTCAATTCTGGCCTCGGGTCACTGTCTGTGTGCAGTCTGTGTTTGCGTGGGTTACCTCCGGGTGCTCCAGTTTCCTCCCACAGTCCAAAGATGTGCGGATTGGGTTGATTTGCCATGCTAAATTGCCCCTTAGTGTCAAGGGATTAGCAGGGTAAATATGTGGGGTTACGGGAATAGGACCTGGGTGGGATTGTGATCAGTGCAGACCCGATGGGCCGAATGGTCTCCTGCACTGTAGGGATTCTATGATTCAACTTGGTGCTACGTAGGGTTCGCCTACTCACTAGATTATCTCTCTGGGCCACAGAGGGAGTCTGCGTTTTATTTTGAGTAATGAAGTGATCGCAATAGCTTTCAGAACTCACCACTCTGCAATGTTCACTCAAGGCCTTGACAGTGACATTTCCTGAAAAGTTTCTTCCACATAGCTTTCAATTATTTTCAATATTTAATTATTCAATTATATGTACAAATATAGGTGACAGTTGTGGCTTGGCTGGTAGCCCACTTGCCTTTGAACCAGGAGGTTCTGGGTTCAAGTCCTGCTCCGGGACTCGAGTGCTTAAACCGCTGAGGGAGCATTGCACTACTGGAGGTGCCACCTATTGGATGAGACGTTCTGTCTGCCTGCTCAGGTGGATATAAAAGATCCCGTGGCATCATTTTGAAGAAGGGCCGAGTGGCCCTCAATCGCATTACAAAAGCGGGCTATCCGGTCACTCACATTGTTAACCACGTGTGAATATGAATGTTAGTCACATCGTCTGTTGCTCTCGGATCAGGTACGGATTGTGGTTGTCCGGAATCAGATTGCTCAAGCAACGTACAGAGTGTCTGGGCTGAGAGGTGAGGATGGGTTTTACAGACCGAGTGTCCTCCCTGCCTTAGCTTGTTTCTGTTCACTGTCAGTCCATGTGGATTGGCTCTGTGAATAAATCCAGACCTATATCTTGCCACTTTTGGGTGCTCAGCGTACTTGCACCATTTACCCTACGGTTGTGACTGAATTTGGCTGCGATCCGGTGCTTTGGTTGCTCACTCCAGAGCTTCACACCAGCACAACAATCAAGGCTGCCACTTCAGTGCGGTACTGAGGGGGCACTGCAGTGTTGGAGGTGCCTCCTTTTGGAATGAGACGTTAAACTGAGGGCCCTGTCTTCTCAGGTGGATGTAAAAGATCACATGGCACTATTCAAAAGAAGAGCAGAGAGTTATCTCTGGAGCCCGGGCCTATATTTATCCCTCAATTGACATCACAAAAATAGATGATCTGGTCATTTTAACATTATTGTTTGACAGAACTTCCTGGCTGCCAAGTTTTCTACATTACATCAGTGGCTACATTTTAAAGGACATCGTTGACTATAAGGTGCTTGGGGATATCTGATGTTGTGAAAAATGCTATATCAATGCAAATCTTTCTTGTCTGGACTGTGCCTCTGGGGCTCACTGAGATTGCCCATGTTGCTCATGAGATCAAGAACAAACAAGGAAAGCCTTTCAATCCCTTCAGTTCCTGCAAAAAAGAACCTACAATTCCCCCCATTGCACTTGGTGACTACAAATGCTTAAGTGATCCAAAGGTTTTTGTTCCCAGATCACCAACAACCTGGTCCTCCCCCCCCCATGCCAACGTTATAGTTAAGAAACCCCACCAACGCCTCTACTTTCTCAGAAGACTAAGGAAATTTGGCATGTCCGCTATAACTCTCTCCAACTTTTACAGATGCACCATAGAAAGCATTCTTTCTGGTTGGATCACAGCTTGGTATAGCTCCTGCTCTGCCCAAGACCGCAAAAACTGCAAAGGGTCATGAATGAAGCCCAGTCCATCACGCAAACCAGCCTCCCATCCATTGACTCTGTCTACACTTCCCGCTACCTCGGAAAAGCAGCCAGCATAATTAAGGATACCATGCGCTCCGGACATACTGTCTTCCCACCTTCTTTCGTTGGGAAAAAGATACAAAAATCCAAGCTCACGTACCAATCAACTCAAGAACAGCTTCTTCCCTGCTGTCATCAGACTTTTGAATGGACCTTCCTCGCAATAGGTTGATCTTTCTCTACACCCTAGCTATGACTGCAACACTACATTCTGCACTATCTCCTTTCCTTCTCTATGAATGGTATGCTTCACTCCAGCACAACAATCAAGGCTGCCACTTCAGTGCGGTACTGAGGGAGCACTGCAGTGTTGGAGGTGCCTCCTTTTGGAATGAGACGTTAAACTGAGGGCCCTGTCCTCTCAGGTGGATGTAAAAGATCACATGGCACTAGTCAAAAGAAGAGCAGAGAGTTATCTCTGGATCCCGGGCCTATATTTATCCCTCAATTGACATCACAAAAATAGATGATCTGGTCATTTTAACATTATTGTTTGACAGAGCTCGCTGGCTGCCAAGTTTTCTACATTACATCAGTGCCTACATTTTAAAGGACAGTGAACATGCAAGAAACCATACTTTCCACTGTATGTTAATACATGTGACAATAATAAATCAAAGGAAGTCCATTCCATATTTTAACTATTTGATGAGGAACGCCTGTCAGCTGTCCTGTAGTTTAAGGTTTGAACCTTTGTCCCCTGGCACTTTACCTTGAAGCAGCATTGCAGACTTATTGTTCTGTTCAATTTTGCGTGCCTTCTCAAGTACTTCAAAAGGTGCCTTATGGAGGGCTTCTTCCTCTGGTACAGTCAGCGGTTGGTTTGATCCAATTCTGGGTGAGGCAGTATAAAGAGAGAAGAGCTGCCAAATTAGTAAGCGAGCGGTTCTGGGGAGGAAGCCAGGAGCCTTGGGCCTGTGACCACATAAGGGAAACTGATGAGAATTGACAAGCAAGGGCACAGTTCGGCTGAGTTCACCAGCTTTGAAGGTGTGCATGTGGTGCATGGATTTGCACTCAGATTATCAGAAATGTTCAGTTTTCAGGAAATCAACCTCTGTGGGCCCACATTGGTCAATTTTGAAGGCTGTGGAGGGAGTTAACATAACTTTGCTCCTCATTGAGGTGGCAATATGATTTGCATATCATACTGCAAGCTATACTCTGGAGTAACCCGAATCGAGCTGCTAATACCCAACATGCCAAACCGTCCAACTTTCTGCAACATGATCATTTTCTCACCAGTTCCCAACCGCCTCCCAGTATTGAGTTGCACCTTGTTTTAAGTCTGTCGCATCTCTGAACTTATCCCAGTCCTGCTGAGCGATCACAAACCCGAAACATGAACTCTTGTTTCTGTCTCTGCAGGTGCTGCCAGACTCACTGAGTCTATCCGGCATTTTCTGTTTGTATTTGAATTACACCCTGTGCGGTTTATCATCACATTGGCATCATTACACCCAAATTTCACATCTCAAAATTTGAAAATGAGGGACTGGTAAGAGTGACCGTGAAACTGTCAACCTGTCGTAAAACTCAACTCATCCACTAAAATCCTGTAAGAAGGAAACCTGTCATCCTTATCCAACTCTAGATCCACACAAGTGGGTTAACAGGTGAACTGCGGTTCAACAAAGCAGCTTGAGATGGGCAGTAAATGTTGGTTTTTATCAGCAGGCTTCATATCTTGAGAATAAGTGGAAAACATGCTCCCCATTATGGAACAATATCAATTGCTCTTCTCTCCATCGCCTTTTCTCCATTTCTCTCCCGCCGTGCAGGCTCTCTCTGGGATACTTTCCCCTCCAATCCCAAGACTGTTCCTCCTCTTGGAGCTCAGACAGTGAATGTTGATTGGCTGTTCTACCCTGACAACCAAATCCATGGGCTAGGCCCACATCCGTGCACCTTCCTGTCTGACAGGAGTGGGCCTGGCCACAGCTGCCCCAAACAGATGAAGCCAACTAAATCAACGTGGGCAAATCTCCTGGTTTGTATTGTCAGTACCACGGCATGCACTGTACAGCTACCCATTGCACCATCAGGGAAAGCAAGTTCACACTGTTACTGAGGGGTGTTATCCATATAATCCATATAATGTGGGAGAGCTTATAGAAAGCCACAGCACAAACAGGCCCTTCGGCCCACAAGTTGCGCCGATCACATCCCCACCTCTAGGCCTATCTATAGCCCTCAATCCCATTAAATCCCATGTACTCATCCAGAAGTCTCTTAAAAGACCCCAACGAGTTTGCCTCCACCACCACCGACGTCAGCCGATTCCACTCACCCACCACCCTCTGAGTGAAAAACTTACCTCTGACATCCCCCCTGTACCTACCCCCCAGCACCTTAAACCTGTGTCCTCTCGTAGCAACCATTTCAGCCCTTGGAAATAGCCTCTGAGAGTCCACCCTATCCAGACCCCTCAACATCTTGTAAACCTCTATCAGGTCACCTCTCATCCTTCGTCTCTCCAGGGAGAAGAGACCAAGCTCCCTCAACCTATCCTCATAAGGCATGCCCCCCAATCCAGGCAACATCCTTGTAAATCTCCTCTGCACCCTTTCAATGGCTTCAACATCTTTCCTGTAATGAGGTGACCAGAACTGCGCGCAGTACTCCCAGAACAGATCCCTGGGGCACTCCACTGGTCACTGACCTCCATGCAGAGAAAGACCCCTCCACAGCCACTCTCTGCCTTCTGCAGGCAAGCCAGTTCTGGATCCACAAGGCAACAGCCCCTTGGATCCCATGCCCTCTCACTTTCTCAAGAAGTCTTGCATGGGGGACCTTATCGAACGCTTTGCTGAAGTCCATATAGACCACATCCACCGCTCTTTCTTCGTCAATGTGCTTGGTCACATTTTCAAAGAACTCAACCAGGCTCGTAAGGCACGACCTGCCCCTGACAAAGCCGTGCTGACTACTTTTGATCATACTAAACTTCTCTAGATGATCATAAATCCTGTCTCTCAGGATCCTCTCCATCAACTTACCAACCACCATCGGTGAAGAAGGTTATCTAAGATTGCAATGGGATCTTGACCAATTGGGCCAGTGGGCTGACGAATGGCAGACGGAGTTTAATTTAGATAAATGTGAGGTGATGCATTTTAGTAGATTGAATCAGGGCGGGGCCTACTCAGTTAAAGGGCGTTGGGGAGAGTTACAGAACAAAGAGATCTAGGAGTACAGGTTCGTAGCTCCTTGAAAGTGGAGTCACAGGTGGGCAGGGTGGTGAAGAAGGCATTCGGCATGCTTGGTTTCATTGATCAGAACATTGAATACAGGAGTTCGGCCGTCTTGTTGAAGTTGTACAAGATGGTGGTAAGGCCACACTTGGAATACTGTGTACAGTTCTGGTCATCCTATTATAGAAAGGATATTATTAAACTAGAAAGAGTGCAGAAAAGGTAGGATGCTACCAGGACTTGATGGTTTGAGTTATAAGGAGAGGCTGGATAGACTGGGACTTTTTTCCCTGGTGCGTAGGAGACTTCGGGGTGATCTTATAGAGGCCTATAAAATAATGAGGGGCATAGATAAGGTAAATAAGCAAGATCTTTTCCCAAAGGTGGGGGAGTCTAAAAGTAGAAGGCATAGGTTTAAGGTGAGAGGGGAGAGATACAAAAGGGTTCAGAGGGGCAATTTTTTCACTCGGAGGGTGGTGAGTGTCTGGAACAAGCTGCCAGAGGCAGTAGTAGAGGCGGGTACAATTTTACCTTTTAAAAAGCGTTTAGACAGTTACATGGGTAAGATGGGTATAGAGGGATATGGGCCAAACGTGCGCAGTTGGGACTAGCTTAGTGGTAAAAACTGGGCGGCATGGACAAATTGGGCCGCAGGGCCTGTTTTCATGCTGTAAATCTCTGACCCATTGTGGAACTGTTTTGCAGTAGTGTTTCTCTGAGAAAAGCTTTTCCTCATTGTTTTTGAAAAGCTGTAAGGATGACTATGTATTTTATGCCCAGATGTGGAGATGCCGGCGTTGGACTGGGGTAAACACAGTAAGAGTTTTAACAACACCAGGTTAAAGTCCAACAGGTTTATTTGGTAGCAAATACCATTAGCTTTCGGAGCGCTGCTCCTTCGTCAGATCCCCACTCCATCTGTTGGACTTTAACCTGGTGTTGTTAAAACTCTTACTGTTTTATGCCCAGACACATTGGACCGAATCGCCGCTGCCTCAGTTGTATACTGGCTGTGGTTTAGGGAAGAGGTGCATTAACCTTTCCTCTCCATTCCACTGTTGAGGGTATTTACACATGTATGATTCAATGTTGTTGCAATCTGCTGTACCACAACTGCAAAGGCCTTGAGAGAATGCTGTTGAAATGCCCTTTAAAATAGTTTGTGGTAACGTTAATACCACCCACCAACCAAAACTGAAACTCCTCCTCTGAGGAAAACCATGCAAAGGGTCCAAGTGTCGCACCTGGGGTCTCCTCTTGATAGAGCATTGTTCCCTTGAATACAAACTGCACCATTAATTTCCATGGGGATTGGTTGGATGTCTTCAGGGCTCATTCATTTCTGATCTCAACGCTTAGCCACAGGGTCCTGTCAATCATCGCTGGCCCTGAGACCAGCTGAATTGGTGTTGCTTAATTCCGCTTAATTGGGCCTCTTTGCTGTGCATGATGTATAATGAGACTGGCGACCCTGTTATGTGCTTACTGCCTTTGTGTCACTGTTTGCTGTTAGATTCAGCCACTGAGCACCAAGATCTGGAATTCCCTCCCTACACCTCTTCACCTCTCCTTGTTACAGATGCTCCTTAAAACCTACCACTTTGGCCAAACCTTTGGTCAAGTCCTAATAACTCCTTTTGTGGCTTGGTATTAAAATATTGTTGTTGATCTAGTATAATGCCTTAGGAACCAATATTCCCTTGAAACTGCGCATGTGTGGAGAAGATGCTGAGCAGGAGACAAACGGGCATCTTGTGAAGTGTGGTCCCTTTAAGACATGTGCATGTGCAACAATATGGATATTTTGAAGAAATCATGCAGTACAAGGAGTGGGCCATGCATTGCAAGGAAAGTTAAGGGGGACATTTACAGAGTGTGGGCATCGCTGGCTAGGCCAGCATTTATTGTCCATCTTTACTTGCTTTGAGAAGGTGGTGATGGGCTGCCTCCTTGAACTGTTGCAGACCATGTGGTATAGGTACACCCACAGCGCTGTTAGGGACAGAGTTCCAGAATTTTGACCCAGCGATAGTGAAGGAACGTCAATATATTTTCAAGTCAGGATGGTGTGCGACTTGGAGGAGAACTTGCAGATGGTGGTGTTTCCCATGTATCTGCTATCAAGTCCTTCTAGGTGGTAGAGGTTGCAGGGGTGGCAAGTGCTGTCAAAGGAGCTTTGGTGAGTTACTGCAGCGCATCTTGTAGATGGTGCACGTTGCTGCCCCTGTGCGGCGGCGGTGGAGGAAGTCAATGTTAAAGGTGGTGGATGGGTTTCCAATGGAATGATGTTGTTTGCCTCCCCTCCTCCTTTCCCCATTGCACCATCACACTCCACAGCTTGATCACTGCAAAGGACAGACTGTTGCTGGGCTGTAGCTTTGCCATGACTCAGGCATGGTGGCACAGTGGTTAGCAGTGCTGCCTCACAGCGCCAGGGACCTGGATTTAATTCCCAGCTTGGGTCACTGTCTGTGTGGAGCTTGCACGTTCTCCCCGTGTCTGCGTGGGTTTCCTCCGGGTGCTCCGGTTTCCTCCCACAGTCTGACAGATGTGCTGGTTAGGTTCATTGGCCATGGATTGTGGCAACTAGAGGATTTTCACCAACTTCATTGCAGTGTTAATGTAGGCCTACTTGTGACACTAATAAATAAACTAATAACTAACTCTCACATTATCCCTCTTGCTAAGATGGAATAACCGTGCAGTCCTGAGACTTGTGATACAATAGTGCGTTGGACAAAACTCGGTCAGTGCCGTTTAATGACATTAAATGTTCTGATTCTTGATTTTATAAAAAGCAAAATGTGGATGCTGGAAAGCTGAAATTAGAAAAATGCTAGAAATACTCAGCCAACCAGACAGCATGTGTGAAGAGTTAGTCTGGTTAATGTTTCAGGCTGATGGCCGTTAGTTGGAACTGGTAGAGATTTAGCTGTCTATAAGCAAGTGCAAGTGTCAGGGATGTGGGGCGGGGAACCAAAGGGCATGTTTGTGATGGGCTGCAAGCCGAGAGTTTCAATAACAGAAGGATTGATGGTACAAGGGGCTGGTAATGGGATAAGTAAGGAAGCAAAAGATGGGTCTGGAGAAGGTGAAACTGACAACATTCAAGCACCGACTAACCAAGAAAATGGTTACGATCTGAACTTGCTGAACTCGACATTGAGTCTGGAAGGTTGTAAAGTGTCAGAAGACAAGGGTGCCATTCGTTCCTCTTGCTTATGTTACCAAGGTGACTATCAGCCGCCCTTGTCATCACCCAGTCGCTGCACACTCCACCTCCCGACACACCAGTGTGCATTCCTGTTCAGCTGCAAGCTCGGATCTGACTTCCAAGTTCCGAATGATATTGTGCAGCGTTGCTCCACGGTTTCGACAAAGCAATTCCTAAAAAGCTCTGATTCCTGCCTGCTCACCACGTCGCCGTAGGGAATACAAGTCACAGAATCATTAAGGCACAGTGTGCCCCATCGTTTCCCACACATGCCACATTAAAACCAATCAATTATCACTGAATATTCAATAAAAAGAATCCCCCTCCACACAGGCTTTATTTACATGTTCGTTCATCATTTTACATTGATGGACACACTGAGGGAGCCTCAGCTGCTTCAGTTTCATTTAATACAAATAGTAATTGGCAAGCAAAAGGGACCAGGGTTCGCACATGTGTTGCTGTGGGGTTTTCTCATTATTTCAATTATAAATTAGATTTGTCCAATATGTCACATTTTGCTTGGGTCTGGGTCTGAGTGGTTTATGTTCAGTTCCTTCCCTTGTTAGCTGGTGAGAGAGTCCTGGAGAGCGCACAGAGGGGGATTGGGTGGAACAGTTCCAGAGATGAATGATTTTAGCTACAAGGTTATGTTGGAGAAGCTGGGGTAGTTCACCTTGGAGCAAGGGAGACTAGAGGGGAGATTTGGTAGAACTGTACCAAACAGAACAGGTTGTTGGTGATCTGGACACCTAAAAACGTGAAGCTGGGGCAAAAGATGCAAGGGATTTTGGGGGACAGCACATTTTTTACACAGAGGTAATGAGCTGGAAAGTGTTGTCAATGAGGGTGTGGAAGCGGATCAGTGATTTAATTGACAGATTTGGATGGATATGGACAAAGAAAAGCTGTTCCCCTGAGCTGATGGTACAAGGACTAAAAGACACACATTTTGATTTGATTTATTATTGTCACGTGAAAAATGTTGTTTCTTGCGCGCTATACAGACAGAGTATACTGTTCATAGAGAAGGAAAGGAGACAGTACAGAATGCAGTGTTACAGTCATAGCTAGGGTGGAGAGAAAGATCAATTTAATGCAAGGTAGGTCCATTCCAAAGTCTGACAGCAGCAGGGAAGAAGCTGTTCTTGAGTCGGTTGGTGCGTGACCTCAGACTTTTGTATCCTTTTCTCAACGGAAGAAGGTGAAAGAGAGAATATCCGGGGTGCGTGGGGTCCTTAATTATGCTGGCTGCTTTGCCGAGGCAGCGGGAAATGTAGACAGAGTCAATAGATGGGAGGCTGGTTTGCGTGATGGATTGGGCTACATTCACGACCTTTTGTACTTCCTTGCGGTCTTGGGCAGAGCAGGAGCCATACCAAGCTGTGATACAAACAGAAAGAATGCTTTCTATGGTGCATCTGTAAAGGTTGGTGAGAGTCGTAGCTGACATGCCAAATTTCCTTAGTCTTCTGAGAAAGTAGAGGCATTGGTGGGCTTTCTTAACTATAGTGTCGGCACGGGGGGGGACCAGAACAGATTGTTGGTGATCTGGACACCTAAAAACATGAAGCTGGGGCAAAAGATGCAAGGGAGTTTGGGGGACAGCACATTTTTTACTCCGAGGTAATGAGCTGGAAAGCGTTGTCAATGAGGGTGTGGAAGCGGATCAGTGATTTAAACTTGAATTTGTACAGCGCCTTCAACATCCCAAGCTGTGCTCGGAAGAGTGCCTCAGAGGACAAGGGGGAGGTCTTGGGTGGGAATTCCAGAGCTCGAGATTAAGTGGCTGAAGGGACGGCTGTCAGCTGTAGAGCGAAGGAAATGGGGGATCCACAAGAGACCAAAGGCGGATGAATGCGGAGATCGCAAAGGTTTGTCAGGCTGGAGAAAGCTTCAGGAAAATCAGCCTATTGATTGGCGTAAAAGCAAAATAGATGCTGCAGAAGAAAGTGATGGAGGAGCTCAGCTGGTTGGGCAGCGTCTGTGGAGAGCGGAACAGAGTTAACGTTTCAGGTTAATGACCTTTCACCAGCACACACTATTGCATTTTGCTTCACAACTTGTTATTGTGGAGTTTAAACTCTCATCCTCTGGGTTATAGAATCATAGAATCCCTACAGTGCAGAAGGAGGCCATTTGGCCCATCGAGTCTGCACCGACCACAATCCCACCCAAGCCCTATCCCATGCATTTACCCTAGCTAGTCCCCCTGGCACTAAGGGACAATTTAGCATGGCCAATCCACCTAACCCGCACATCTTTGGACTTGGTCATCCAGTTCAGTCACAACCACACTGTTATACCCTGTAACCACTGTTTATTAATAGCAGAACCTGGACAGGTGTCCACTGCTATGTGTACAAGTGTGGTCTGATAATGAGCTGATGGTAACAAGCTGGCCTTGTGGGTGTGGGTTGGAACTCCCAGAAGTGTCAACATTTAAGACACCTCCGTACTAGTTTTCAGAGACTGTCGGTAACATCCCAAGGCATTTTGGAGTTGTGGGGCAAAGCAGTTCCCAGACCAGGGAACAGAATTGTCAGCTGCAGTTTTGCAATGTAAAATAACCTCTCAAATAACTAGTTGGGTGAGTTTCAGCAGCTTCCAGCCCAGTGATGTGAGCTTAAGGTATCTAATTTCCAGAGAGGGGAGTGTGCATCAACTATCCTACTGCACTCAAACTCTGGGAGGCAGTGGCATAGTGGTATTGTCGCTGGGCTAGTAATCCAGTGACCCTGGGTAATGTTCTGGAGACCCGCGTTTGAATCCCACCGAGGCAGATGGTGAAATTTTAATTGAATGAAAATCTGCTGACCATGAAAGCAGTGTCGATTGCCATAGAAACCCATCTGGTTCATTAATGTCCTTTAGAGAAGGAAATCTGGCATCCTTGCCCAATCTGGCCAATGTGTACAGTGTGGTTGACTCTTAAATGCCCTCAGGGATGGGCAATAAATGCTGGCCCAGCCAGTGATGCCCACATCCCATGAATGAGTTGTAAAAAGCCTGGGGAAATGCGACTTTATGGGTTGCGCTACAGAGGGCCAACATGGACTCGATGGGCTAAATGGTCCCCTTCAGCACTCTATGACTCTGACTTGATTGGTGCCGAACTCTGGCTGATGAGAGCTGGGCATTATTAGCAGTTCTGCAAACTGGTTTCGGGTAGATGTCAGGTAAACCTGGATAAAAGCAAATTACTGCCGATGCTGGAATCTGAAACCCAAAAGAGAAAACGCTGGAAAATCTCAGCAGGTCTGGCAGCATCTATGAGGAGAGAAAAGAGCTGACGTTTCGAGTCCAGATGACCCTTTGTCAATCAGCTTTGACAAAGGGTCATCTGGACTCGAAACATCAGCTCTTTTCTCTCCTTACAGATGCTGCCAGACCTGCTGAGATTTTCCAGTGTTTTCTCTTTTGGTGTCAGGTGAACCTCCTGTGAGCAGAGGCAAGGGAGAGAAAACTAAACTTCCATCTCCAACAAAAACACGACTTGTGTTGATGAAAAGGGTTATTGATACTTTTTGAGTCCGTCCCATTGAATAAAGGATATGTCATCGTGTAGTTTGTGGTGTGTGCTTTTGAAGAAACACTGTTAAACCCCAAAGCGTACGAGAGAACTTCATGTCATTTTATGTTTGCAGTGAACATAACTCCTGTGTGCGTGGATTAGGGTGTGATGGAAACTTGCTTTGAATGAGATGGGATATTTGATAAATCGTCATCAAGCCTCGCACACATTTTGTTCAGGGATTATCCTGTTGTAGATCTTTCATCATTTAAGAAAATTGAAAAACTAGGCAGTGACAAGGCCGTACAGCCGCAATAAATCTCTGGAAGGAGGCGTTTTGCCAAGCTCTGCCTACAACGTTAGTTCAGGCTTAATGCATTTTGCCGTCCTGACATCTTTGGAAGTTTACTTGTAGCGCTGAAGATGTTTGCACATATTGGCCCAGATGGAGTGGTGTTACTGACCCACAAATCAGAATGTGATAAAAGCAGTGAATGCTGGAAATACTCAGCTGGTCAATCTGCATCTGTAGAGAGAGAAAAACCTTTGCTCAGAGCTGGAACACATTAGAGATGCTGTAACAGGTTTTAAGCAAGTGCAGAGGCAGGGAAGGCTTGTGGCTGCAGGGAGAACAAATGAGCACCAGCCTAACTTTTGTCATTTAGTATCTCCTGACTTCCAACTTATCACTGAAATTCCCTTTTTGTTCCTTGGGATGTTTTTATTGTGTTAAAGCTGCTATGTAACTACAAGATGTTATTGTTGTAAAAATATACACTCTGAAGTTTTCCATGTGGCTTGGGGACAATTTCTTGCTTTCCACGTACCTGGGAATGCATATTTTAAAGTTAAGTCAAATTTTTAAGTTTACTTATTAGTATCACAGGTAGGCTTACATTAACACTGCAATTAAGTTACTGTGAAAATCCCCGAGTCGCCACATTCCAGCACTTGTTTGGGTACACTGAGGGAGAATTTAAAGCTTATTTATTTATTGTCACAAATAAGGCTTACATTAACACTGCAGTTAAGTTGCTGTGAAAATCCCCTAGTCGCCACATTCCAGCATCTGTTCGGGTACACTGAAGGAGAATTCACCATGGCCAATGCACCTAACCAGCACGTCTTTGGACTGTGCGGAGCACCCGGAGGAAACCCACGCAGACACAGGGAGAACATGCAGACTCGGCACAGACAGTGACCCAAGCTGGGAATCGAACCCGGGTCCCTGGCGCTGTGAGCAGCAGTGCTTGCCACTGTGCCTCTCGGTATTGCTGCCACCTGAGGAAATGTCAGTCAGCTGAGACATTAACTCAATGTCTCTCTCCACAGATGCTGCTGGACTTGCTGAGAATTTCCAGCATTTTTTGTTTCTATTAGTGATGCCACCTTTCCTGGTGATGGGCTGGGCAGTCTAACATTTGAGCAGGTCGTTCAAAAATTCAGCAAATGTACGCTGGAAACCAGCAATTTCTTTTAAATTTAAAACATTTCTATTTTTCCACTTGCTTCTGAATATGATGATCTGGGGACAAAAATAATTCCTTCAGGGCGCTTTCTAAAGAATTCCCATCAGCTAAACAAACAACTTGAGCTGTGAACGTATCTCCGGCTTGTGTTCACCCTGTACTCTGTCCCCGTTCCCCTTGCAACTCTTTCTCATTTCATTCCTTCCCAAACCCTGTGGTCTATTTGGACAGTGAATGAGAATGCGAATGGCTCGAGGAAATATCGTCTGCTCTCTTTTCGAGAGAAGAAATGTTTTGTTGCTGTTGAACTGTCGTCTTCTGCCCGTTTGTTAGCACACTTGCTGTCAGTCAGGAGATGGTATGTCTGAGCCTCCCTCAAACCAATCGAAGAATAACACCAAGGGAATGTGACCTTTGGGCAAGATGTTACCCAAGATCTTTTGCACTGCTCGGGAGAACATTAAAGACATCAACTGTTCTTCCAGTGCTTGGATAGACAACAGCAGCTGAACCGATTGTTCCTCTAGCTGCCATTTTAATTTGGTTTGATTTATTGTCACGTGTTAGTATACAGTGAAAAGTATTGTTTCTTGCGCACTATACAGACAAAGCATACCGTTCATAGAGAAGGAAAGGAGAGGGTGCAGAATGTAGTGTTACAGTTATAGCTAGGATGTAGAGAAAGATCAACTTAATATGAAGTAGGCCCGTTCAAAAGTCTGATGGCAGCAGGGAAGAAGCTGTTCTTGAGTTGGTTGGTACGTGACCTCAGACTTTTGTATCTTTTTCCCGACGGAGGAAGGTGGAAGAGAGTATGTCCGGGTGCGTGGGGTCCTTGATTATGCCGGCTGCTTTTCCGATCTTGCGGGTAGTGTAGACAGAGTCAATGGATGGGAGCTTATTGCGTGATGGACTGGGCTTCGTTTGCAACTTTTTGTAGTTCTTTGCGGCCTTGGGCAGAGCAGGAGCCATACCAAGCTGTGACACAACCAGAAAGGATGCTTTCTATGGTGCATCTGTAAAGGTTGGTGAGAGTCGTAGCTGACATACACTGTGGTACACAGCAAGATCCCAGGTAAGATGACTGTGAACTTCAAGCAACCACATTGGACGCAAAAGCACCTCAGTATGGTTAGGCTGGTGATGAGGTATTGTGTAAAGCCAAGTGTTTTGATCTTTGAAGTTCCTCATTTTCACCAACTGGATTGTTCAGAAGCCTCAATTAGTATGCTGAGCATATTTTAAATCCGCCACAAGAAAAACACCCGCTTCTATTGTTACAATTTCCCTTTGCTGGGAGATATTTCAGCTCGAAGTGTGGTTTGATTGCTGCTTTATGTAGACAGGCTGTCTGGTTACCTTGTGGCTTTACTTGATGCTGTGGTGTAATATTTGAGGAAGTCGATTGTTCTGTGGTTTTCTTGAGTGAGTTGCGTTGCGAGCAAGGCATCCTTTTCCGAAGCAGCACAGAAAGGAGAGAGAAGGACAAAAAAACAGATGCGCACAGCAAGGTCCCACAGTCAATAGGTAATAATGACAGATCATCTGATTGTCATTATGGTCGAGGGTTCACAACGCACGGTGGCACTGTGGCCTCTCAGTGCCAGGGACCCAGGTTCAATTCCGACCTCAGGTTCACTGTCTGTGTGGAGTTTGCACGTTCTCCCCGTGTCTGCGTGGGTTTCCTCCGGGTGCTCCGGTTTCCTCCCACACTCCAAAGGTGTGCGGGTTAGGTTGATTGGCCATGCTAAATTTTCCCCTAATGTCAGGGGGATTAGCAGGGTAAATACATGGGGTTACGGGAATAGGGCCTAAGTGGGATTGTGGTTAGTACAGACTCGATGGGCTGAATGGTCTCCTCCTGTACTTTAGGGCAGCTAATGGTGAGCGCTGGTGTTGTGGCTGGGGTTCAGCGAGTGAATTGATGCTGCAGTTTGACTTTGCCACTAAAATTATATTTGTACTTTATCTTCTATCCCTCCCCCCCGCCCCCACCTCCATGTTCCTCTCTCTTTTGATGTGTGCAGTTTTGGTGATTGCAGTTCAGTGATTCCTGTTGCTCCTCTGGTACCTCACCTCATGCCTGGATCGGAATAAGTTAAGAGTTGCATTTGTATCGTCACCTCAGAACATTCCCCAGCACTTTACTGTCGTAAATATACAAAATACGACAGGCAGCCTGTGGGGTGGCACGGTGGCACAGTGGGGTGGCACGGTGGCACAGTGGGGTGGCACGGTGATACAGTGGTTAGCACTGCTGCCTCACAGCACCAGGGACCTGGGTTCGATTCCCGGCTTGGGTCACTGTCTGTGTGGAATTTGCACATTCTCCCCGTGTCTGCGTGGGTTTCCTCCGGGTGCTCTGGTTTCCTCCCACAGTCTGAAAGACGTGCTGGTTAGGGTGCATTGACCCGAACAGGTGTTGGACTATGGCGACTAGGGGCACTTCACAGTAACTTCATTGCAATGTTAATGTAAGCCTTACTTGTGACTAATAAATAAACTTTAAAGATTTCAAGCACTGAGCTCCAACAATACTAATGACTCAATCATTTGTTTATTAGTGATGCTGATTGAGGGACAGATAAAGTTTGTTTATTTATTTAGTTACAAGTAACGCTTATATTAACGATGCAATGAAGTTACTGTGAAGTGCCCCTAGTCGCCACAGTCCAGCATCTGTTCGGGTCAATGCACCGAACCAGCACGTCTTTCAGACTGTGGGAGGAAACCGGAGCACCCGGAGGAAACCCACGCAGACACGGGGAGAATGTGCAAATTCCACACAGACAGAGACCCAAGCCAGGAATCGAACCCGGGACCCTGGTGCTGTGAAGCAGCAGTGCTAACCACCGTGCCACCCCACAGGCAAACATTGGGAGAACGTTCCCGGCAGACTCCACACAGGCAGTGACCCAGGCCGGGAATCGAACCTGGGTCCCTGGGGCTGTGAGGCAGCAATGCTAACCACTGTGCCACCGTGCCGCCCTAACGGGCAGGACACAAATGTCAACTCCCGTCCGCCTTCCAAATAACGCCATGGGATCTTTGGCCCTCTGAGAGAGCAGTAAGGAGATTGGGTTAACATCTCATTCAAAAGACGGCATCTCTGACAGTGCAGCATTCCTCTGCACTCCATTGGAATATCAGTCCAGAGATGGCGCACAAGTCATTGAGTCATGGGACTTGACCCCATAAACCTTTGACTCGGGCAAGAGTACAATGCACTGAGTAAGTGCCATCACCCGGTGTGTTAGGATACTCACCTGGATGGATGAGTGCGCACACTGCCTGGAATGTGACTCCGGGAGCTGGAGCAGTGCCCCAGCTGTCGGGCTAATATCCTCCCCCTCCATTACCAGCACATTCTTGCTTCTTGAATATTGCTCAAAGGAGAGACTTGTTACTGAAATTCTTTGTCTTGCTCTCATCAGGACAAATGCAAGAATACCAAATTTCAAACAATCTCAATTTATTCAACAGGAGAATAGCGTGCTGATTGATTGCTCTTTAGTCCCCCATTGGGTGAGGTATTGTCATGGAGAAAGCAGTATATTTTGCCACTACTTCATTGGCACTGGATCCATCCTAGAATTGTTGCCACGCAAAGTCATGATGGGAGCACCATCAACCCCGGGAGTTGCAGCAGTTAGATTCTCACAGAACAGAAAGAGCCTCCCGCTTCATCCTGCCTGTCCTGGTTTAGAAAGAGCAATCCAGCTCGTTTCACTCAGCCTTCCCAATATGTCCCTTTACAAGTGCCTATCTAAATTGCCTTTTGAAGGATAATTGGCAGAGCCGGCTTGAGGGGTCATGTGGTCCATTCCTCCTAATTCGTAGGTAACCTGCTTCCACCACTCCTTCAGGCAATGCATTCCTCACTGAGTAAAAAACATTTCTTTCCAATTCACTTCACGACCCAACGATGATGAGCAGGAGATATGGTCCGACCGGCATTGTCTATATCCTCATGAAGAAATTGGGGTTTTTTTGGGACAAACCTAGAAAAGTCTAAGAACAAATAACAACTGACTCAAGATCCTGCTGCCATCAGACTTTTGAATGGACCTACCATACATTAAGGGCTGCACGGTGGCACAGTGGTTAGCACAGCTGCCTCACAGCATCAGGGACCCGGGTTCAATTCCCAGCTTGGGTCACTGTCCATTTGGAGTCTGCAAGTTCTCCCCGTGTCTGCGTAGGTTTCCTCGGGTGCTCTGGTTTCCTCCCACAGTCCGAAAGAGGTGCTGGTTAGATGCATTGGCCGTGTTAAATTCTCCCTCAGTGTATCCGAACAGGCACCGGAGTGTGGCAACTAGGGGATTTTCATAGTAGTGTTAATATAAGCCTACTTGTGACACTAATAAATAAGCTTAAAAAAACTTTCTCTACACCCTCGCTATGACTGTAACATATTCTGCACTCTCTCCTTTCCTTCTCCCCTATGTACTCTATGAACAGTGTGTTTTGTTTGTATAGTGCGCAAGAAACAATACTTTTCACTGCATACCAATACATGTGACAATAAATCAAATCAAAATTTTGTATAAGTGTTTGTGCATTGACTGTGGGCAGGGTCCCATCAAGCCTGATGTTCCCACCAAATGTCTTGCTCCCTTATTTTCCAAACAGGGTTAATGAATACTCCCCCAAAAAACTGGAAGCCCCAGCTCCCTGCCTTCTATCAACTCTTCCTCTGTAGCTCAGAGGAGACAAATGGTTCCACGCACCCCACCCGCCACCTGCCTCTACCTTCCTCCCCCGCCCTCTCCCCCCACCCCCCCCTCCCCCAAATGACATGAAGTGTTTAGTGAGCCCTCAGTCAATGTGTGGTTAAGAGGAGGGAGACTTCAGCTTTCTCTCTTGTCGGTCGCCAGCTTAGACTGGCAGGTGGCCTATTTGGCAGTGATCTGGGACCTACCTCTGAGTCTGCTTATTACTGTTTGGAAGTTGCTGCTGCAGCTTTGACATTGGTAGTGATTTAACGCTTCAGAATTGGAACTGCTTATCATCACAAACAGGGAGGCCCTGTTTTCAGAATTTGTTTCTCTGGCTGCAGTTTGCCAATATAAACAAATATATGAATCGAGTTTTCAAAACCTGTGTTGCAAAGTTAGTGCCGCTGTCTATATTTACCCCTGTACAATAACATTCAAACAGATCTCTGTGGATTAACTGATCTCTATCAGGGCTAGTGCTACCGGCCTATTTAAAGGATTATATTTTACCCCTGGTACAATAACCGCAGTGCCAGGTTTGTCTGCCCTCCCACACCCTCAAATGAGTTGAGAACACCAGGTGAAGCAAGTACGTTGCGATGCCCTCCAGAGTCAAATACGTTGCATGCACACTCCCTCACACTCGTCCCTCTCACACTCGTCCCTCTCACACTCGTCCCTCTCACACTCGTCCCTCTCACACTCGCCCCTGTCACACTCGCCCCTCTCACACTCGCCCCTCTCACACTCGCCCCTCTCACACTCGCCCCTCTCACACTCGCCCCTCTCACACTCGCCCCTCTCACACTCGCCCCTCTCACACTCGCCCCTCTCACACTCGCCCCTCTCACACTCGCCCCTCTCACACTCGCCCCTCTCACACTCGCCCCTCTCACACTCGCCCCTCTCACACTCGCGCCCCTCTCACACTCGCGCCCCTCTCACACTCGCGCCCCTCTCACACTCGCGCCCCTCTCACACTCGCGCCCCTCTCACACTCGCGCCCCTCTCACACTCGCGCCCCTCTCACACTCGCGCCCCTCTCACACTCGCGCCCCTCTCACACTCGCGCCCCTCTCACACTCGCGCCCCTCTCACACTCGCGCCCCTCTCACACTCGCGCCCCTCTCACACTCGCGCCCCTCTCACACTCGCGCCCCTCTCACACTCGCGCCCCTCTCACACTCGCGCCCCTCTCACACTCGCGCCCCTCTCACACTCGCGCCCCTCTCACACTCGCGCCCCTCTCACACTCGCGCCCCTCTCACACTCGCGCCCCTCTCACACTCGCGCCCCTCTCACACTCGCGCCCCTCTCACACTCGCGCCCCTCTCACACTCGCGCCCCTCTCACACTCGCGCCCCTCTCACACTCGCGCCCCTCTCACACTCGCGCCCCTCTCACACTCGCGCCCCTCTCACACTCGCGCCCCTCTCACACTCGCGCCCCTCTCACACTCGCGCCCCTCTCACACTCGCGCCCCTCTCACACTCGCGCCCCTCTCACACTCGCGCCCCTCTCACACTCGCGCCCCTCTCACACTCGCGCCCCTCTCACACTCGCGCCCCTCTCACACTCGCGCCCCTCTCACACTCGCGCCCCTCTCACACTCGCGCCCCTCTCACACTCGCGCCCCTCTCACACTCGCGCCCCTCTCACACTCGCGCCCCTCTCACACTCGCGCCCAAATCTTCACTTTGGGGCTTGAACACACTCTGGTGCAGGACTGAGGAAGTGCTGCACTATTAGAGATACTGCTTTCAGATGAGAATTTGATCTATTATTGTTACATGTACTGGGATACAGTGAAAAGTATTGTTTCTTGCATGCTATACAGACAAAGCATACCGTTCACAGAGTACATAGGGGAGAAGGAAAGGAGAGGGTGCAGAATGTAATGCGACAGTCATAGCTAGGGTGTAGAGAAAGATCAACTTAATATAAGGTAGGTCCATTCAAAAGCCTGATGGCAGCAGGAAAGGAGCTGTTCTTGAGTCGGAGAGACGTTAAACTGAGCCCATGCTGCACTCTCTCTCACACTCGCCTCTCTCTCTCACACTCGCCTCTCTCTCTCACACTCGCCTCTCTCTCTCACACTCGCCTCTCTCTCTCTCACACTCGCCTCTCTCTCTCTCACACTCGCCTCTCTCTCTCTCACACTCGCCTCTCTCTCTCTCACACTCGCCTCTCTCTCTCTCACACTCGCCTCTCTCTCTCTCACACTCGCCTCTCTCTCTCTCACACTCGCCTCTCTCTCTCTCACACTCGCCTCTCTCTCTCTCACACTCGCCTCTCTCTCTCTCACACTCGCCTCTCTCTCTCTCACACTCGCCTCTCTCTCTCTCACACTCGCCTCTCTCTCTCTCACACTCGCCTCTCTCTCTCTCACACTCGCCTCTCTCTCTCTCACACTCGCTCTCTCTCTCTCACACTCGCCTCTCTCTCTCTCACACTCGCCTCTCTCTCTCTCACACTCGCCTCTCTCTCTCTCACACTCGCCTCTCTCTCTCTCACACTCGCCTCTCTCTCACACTCGCCTCTCTCTCTCTCACACTCGCCTCTCTCTTTCTCACACTCGCCTCTCTCTCTCTCACACTCGCCTCTCTCTCTCTCACACTCGCCTCTCTCTCTCTCACACTCGCCTCTCTCTCTCTCACACTCGCCTCTCTCTCTCTCACACTCACCTCTCTCTCACTCGCCTCTCTCTCTCTCACACTCGCCTCTCTCTCTCTCACACTCGCCTCTCTCTCTCTCACACTCGCCTCTCTCTCTCTCTCACACTCGCCTCTCTCTCTCTCACACTCGCCTCTCTCTCTCTCACACTCGCCTCTCTCTCTCTCACACTCGCCTCTCTCTCTCTCACACTCGCCTCTCTCTCTCTCACACTCGCCTCTCTCTCTCTCACACTCGCCTCTCTCTCTCTCACACTCGCCTCTCTCTCTCTCACACTCGCCTCTCTCTCTCTCACACTCGCCTCTCTCTCTCTCACACTCGCCTCTCTCTCTCTCACACTCGCCTCTCTCTCTCTCACACTCGCCTCTCTCTCTCTCACACTCGCCTCTCTCTCTCTCACACTCGCCTCTCTCTCTCTCACACTCGCCTCTCTCTCTCTCACACTCGCCTCTCTCTCTCTCACACTCGCCTCTCTCTCTCTCACACTCGCCTCTCTCTCTCTCACACTCGCCTCTCTCTCTCTCACACTCGCCTCTCTCTCTCTCACACTCGCCTCTCTCTCTCTCACACTCGCCTCTCTCTCTCACACTCGCCTCTCTCTCTCTCACACTCGCCTCTCTCTCTCTCACACTCGCCTCTCTCTCTCTCTCACACTCGCCTCTCTCTCTCTCACACTCGCCTCTCTCTCTCTCACACTCGCCTCTCTCTCTCTCACACTCGCCTCTCTCTCTCTCACACTCGCCTCTCTCTCTCTCACACTCGCCTCTCTCTCTCTCACACTCGCCTCTCTCTCTCTCACACTCGCCTCTCTCGCACGTGCACACTCGCCTCTCTCGCACGTGCACACTCGCCTCTCTCGCACGTGCACACTCTCTCACACTCGCACACACATACTTGAGCTACAGGTAAATAATCAGCATTGGACACGTGCCGCCTATGAATGATGCTTTCTGGGAGAAGGGTGCAGCTATAAAAACAGCACCATTCCTGAGCTGCCGGCACGGTTCCAGATGCGTTTATCATTCCCAACAAGGAGGAGGTGAAGATGAGTTCGCCTCTCCACTTCTTCCCCCACCCCCCTCTGCTTCCAGACACCTGGATTAACCCAGCGCTGACACTGTGCAACTTTTCATTAGTTGTCAGGCGTGGCGTAGTCGGCCGCACTGCTGCTCTGAGTCGGAAGATTCCTGGCTCAAATCTTCACTTTGGGGCTTGAACACACTCTGGTGCAGGACTGAGGAAGTGCTGCACTATTAGAGATACTGCTTTCAGATGAGAATTTGATCTATTATTGTTACATGTACTGGGATACAGTGAAAAGTATTGTTTCTTGCATGCTATACAGACAAAGCATACCGTTCATAGAGTACATAGGGGAGAAGGAAAGGAGATGGTGCAGAATGTAATGCGACAGTCATAGCTAGGGTGTAGAGAAAGATCAACTTAATATAAGGTAGGTCCATTCAAAAGCCTGATGGCAGCAGGAAAGGAGCTGTTCTTGAGTCGGAGAGGCGTTAAACTGAGCCCATGCTGCACTCTCAGTTGGACATGAAATTGCCCACAACGTTACTTTTAAGGAGACCAGCGAGGTTCTCCCAGGGATCATGGCCAATAGCTATCCCTTGGTTAAAATCACAAAGACATTACCTGACCATTGTCATACTGCTGTGTGAGGGAGTTTTATATAGAAATTGGCTGTTGCATTTCCTACTTTACAATAGGGACCTGCACTTCAAAAGCGCTTCATTGATTGTAAATGTAGGTAGGTAGATAGATTTCTGATCAATAAGGGAATTAAGGGTTATGGGGAGCGGGCGGGTAAGCGGAACTGAACCACTATCAGATCAGCCATGATCTTATTGAATGGCGGGGCAGGCTCGAGGGGCTAGATGGCCGACTCCCGCTCCTATTTCTTATGTTCTTATGTAAAGCATTTTTTGAGCTGTCCTGTTATTGTGGAGGGTTCTATCTGAATGCAAGTTCTATTACAAATTGGAGTGAGGAATGAGTGCTGCTGGCTGCTGCTGCTCCTTCTTGTCTGAGGTGTGCTTCAAGGTGATGTAGCAAATAAATTACACGTGATGGAGCACCTCAGAAATTATACCTGTCTGTCCACAATAACACGTCTCAGCAAGTTACCGAGCCGCTCAAACCCAGCTCTGAGCATTTGGGTTTCCCCTTAATCAGGGATTAGATATCCTTTACACCAGTGACTACATTCTATAAGTATTCAATTCCGGCAGCTTGGGATATCCTGACTTTGTGAAAGAGTTCCACATAAATGCCAGTCTTTTGTTTTCCTGTCTTACTCTGAAAATGAATGAAGAGGGAGCAGACGCTGAGCTATTTTTAAAAATGGTACAGTTCACGTCAGCTGGCTTGTGGGGCACCACAGGAATGGGGACTCTGGGAGAAAGATGCCCACACAAAAACCCTTCCTTGCAAATGCAGGGCTGCAGACGTCTAACCTGTGCTATTGGTGTAGCCATCTGAGCCCCTGCTGTGTCACAGGGCAAGACTGTTCAAACAATGGCTTTGATTTACAATATTATTCCAGCTCGGACACTGATACATTCATTAGATTGCAAGTCATACATCACCTACAAATCGGAAACCTCCCCTAATTGGTCGGCAGAACCAGCCTGAAGCGCACTCGCTCTACTTTTTCTCCCCTGTCAAAATCAACCTGTGCTCCGTGAAGTATTATTTACTCTCCTGCGTGATGGAGCGCTCGTCAGTCCTGCAAGCACTTAATGACTGTGCACAGTCTGAGTCTGACGTATTTGGTTGTCTGCTGATAAGTGAACTCTCTCACTGATGCATAGCTTACTCATCTAACAGTGGGAGTGTCAGGCAATCTTGCTAAGTGATATATGAAGAAGCAGGCTCTCACTAGGACTTGAGGGCAGAAGCAAGGATGCCGTGCGTGGGGAGGGACTGGGTCGACCAGGCCTGTATTCACTGGAGTTTAGAAGAATGAGAACTTGTCTCTCAATGTTCTCCCGAAACTGCTCCCTCGGTCATTTGTCTCTTGCATTTCTGATTTGTATTTCAGATCTTGAATTGTAGTGCTCATGTTCCAGGATTTGTAATCCTGAGACGACGACTATTTATCGTGAGTTGAAATCCCCGCTTAAAAATGTTGAATTCTCTCCCTGTAAGGTTGGTGTATAAAACATGCCTAGGAAGCTTTTGGATTATTATTTTTTTTTGAAGAAAAGCCTACGTGCTTTAGGAAGGAAGGAGCATCCTTGCTGCTCTGGCCTGTTCGTGATTCAAATCCCAAAAGAGCAATCGAGTTTAAAGTCTGTGCTTGTGACTTTTGGTCTCTGTCGGGATCTGGGGATAGGATGCAAAAGCAGAGTTGAGCTAGAAGATCAGTTATGTTATAGAGCAGGATCGAGGCTGTCTCCTGGTCCTGTTTCCTCGGTTTTTATGATTAGTTGCTTGGTAAGACAGAATCTGAGTATTAACCTAGAAACACAATAGATAGGAGCAGGCGAAGGCCATTCAGCCCTTCGAGCCTGCTCCGCCATTCATCACAATCATGGCTGATCGTCCAACTCAATAACCTAATCCTGCTTTCTCCCCATAACCTTTGATCTCATTCACCCCAAGTGCTATATCCAGCCGCCTCTTGAATGCATTTAATGTTTTGGCATCAACTACTTCCTGTGGTAATGAATTCCACAGGCTCACCACACTTTGGGTGAAGAAATGTCTGCTCACCGCTGTCTTAAATGGTCTACCCTGTCTACCCTGTGTCTTCGGACTGTGATCCCTGGTTCTGGACTCCCCCACCATTGGGAACATCCTCCCTGCATCTACCCTGTTTAGTCCTGTTAGAATTTTATAAGTCTCCATGAGATCCACCCCACATTCGTCTGAACTCCAGCAAAAGTAATCCTAACCTAATCAATCTCTCCTCGTACATCAGTCCCACCATCCCCAGAACCAGCCTGGTAAACCTTCTCTGCATTCCCTCGAGAGCAAGAACATCCTTCCTCAGAAAAGGAGACCAAAACAGCACACAATATACTAGGTGTGGCCTCACCAAGGAGAGATACTGTTGAATGCAAGATGAAAAGCTTCGCCAGCATGTCTTTCATTTCAGCAATACTTAGCGTTGTTAAGCTTAAACTTTGCTCGATGATTATCTTTGGAGATTAGAGAGTGACTTGCAGTCCATTTTCACTCAGTGCCCTAATAACTGTATATAAACACTGGTTGCTGCTGAGTCAAGTCCAAGGTGGGATAACAGTAGTTTGAACAGCATCTGTAGAAGGAAATGGCTTTGAGGTCCCCAATAACCTTTTTGTCATTCCGTTCTTGCTCGGGTTTTTGCGTTTTTTGTTTATCCTGCACGATTTAGGATGGAAGTGTGTCTGTTTTCCAGCCCCTCTCCCTTCACCGCCCCCCGCCCCCAAATCCCCTGATGAAGCTCAGTAAAGCAATAAAAAGGGATCACTCATCACCATTAAACTCGTTGAAAGCTTTATCGTGCTAACAACCTCATTAACGGGCTTTGCTGAGAATATGATGGAAAATTTGTCAGGTAAACACTGCCTGGTACGGCAGCAGATGCCTTTTTAGAAACACAAAAGAGCTGAACAACAGAGGAAGGCAAGTCTGACGCTGGGGAAACTGGATGGTTTTGGTTGAATTGTGGAGCTGGATTTTGGATCTGGTGGCAATGGAGTGCCTTTCTGCCCTGGCCTCACACTGAAGAACCGCGGTTTGTGATGTAGGTTTTCACATTGTGTTCAATTTAAATGGCTCAAAACTATCCAATAGCTTTCTCTCTTTTAATCGGTTAGTGACTGGTGGTGCCCATGACTCGGGGTGGCACAGTGGTTAGCACCGCTGCCTCACAGCGCCAGGGACCCAGGTTTGATTCCCGGCTTGGGTCACTGTCTTTGTGGAGTTTGCATGTTTTCCCCGTGTCTGCGTGGGTTTCCTCCGGGTGCTCCGGTTTCCTCCCACAGTCCAAAGATGTGCGGGTTAGGTGGATTGGCCATGCTAAATTGCCCCTTAGTGATATGGGGATAAGGCGTGGGTGGGTTTGTGGTCGGTGCAGACTTGATGGGCCAAATGGCCTCCTTCTGTACTGTAGGATTCTATGACTCCCTCGTAACTTGACTCAAGAAGACAATTTGAACTGAGATGATGATTTGGATATTCCACCGGGGGGGGGGGAGGGGGGAGAGAGGCATTGCGGTCCTAAAGACAGGTCAGAACATGCCTACATGCAAATGTTTCCCTCGGCAATCACTGAATGAGCAGAAACTCTGACTGACTCCCCACTGCACAAGAGGGCACTGAAGGCAACTGTTCCCTGATTGAGTGAATTGTACCTGGACTAGAGGTGGTCCCTGGGTCAGTATCGCAGTGCAGGAGACATGAACTGGTTATTTTTGGACAGTGAGCAGTTATTGGATCTCCCTTTACGCATCATTAACAAATTGCTGGAATGGACTTCACTTGTCTGAATCTGCTCATCCTCCGAATTTGCTGGCCACTTTACACAATAAAACCAGTCTGTGTCATTAACACATCGCTATTTATACAGCACAGCCCCGTCCAGTGTAGCTACCTGTGGTGAGATCAGAGCTAGAGGTATGTCACTAATAAATTCCATAGGCAGTTAAAGAGAAGAATCTTTCAGCGAGTGGCGAGAATTTGGAGCTCGCTATCTCAGGAATTTGTTTGTTTATTTATTTTAAAGTTTATTTATTCGTCTCAAATAAGGCTTACATTAACACTGCAATGAAGTTACTGTGAAATTCCCCTAGTCGCCACATTCCGGCACCTCTTCGGGTCAATGCACCCTAACCAGCACGTCTTTCAGACTGTGGGAGGAAACCGGAGCACCCGGAGGAAACCCACGCAGACACAGGGAGAATGTGCAAGATCCGCATAGAAGCCGGGAATCGAACCCCGGTCCCTGGCGCTGTAAGGCAGCAGTGCTAACCACTGCGTCACCGGGCCACTCTTATATGAGACATATAGCATAGGCCATTTGAGTAGAAGCTCGATAGAGACATGGGGGTGTGGAGGAATAATAGAAGGATATGGTAATAGGGTGCGATAAAGAGGGGAGGGAAGTGTCTCATGTGAAGCATGAATACTGTACTGGGCTGAATGGCCTTGTTTCTGTGCAGTAAAATTCTGATTAATTTTAGATAATATTTTAACAACTTGCAAGCAGTAGTTTGAGTAACGGTAAATGGGATTTAGTTGCAACCCGTTTTTGTGACGAATAATCACACATCATCCTGACTTGGAACTGTTCCCTCATCGTTGCTGGATCAAAATCCTGGAGCTGCTCCCTTGCACACCCTGGGTGACCTACACCAGACGGCCTACCACAGTTCAAGACAGCGACTCATTATCACCTTCTGGAAGATAACTGGGGCTGAGTAATGACTGCTGGCCTCGCCAGTACTGCCCACATCCATGAATGAAGAAAAAAAGTTTCATTATGACTCAGCGCTGTGTGCTTTTCCCCTGCCCTTTCAACGTATTTGAATATCCAAATATTTGTTTCAGGATGAATAGAACATTTGTTTCCCAAACCAGTTCTTTTGTATAGCAGATGACTGGGATTGTGTTTATCATAGAATCGTACAGTGCAGGAGGAGGCCATTTGGCCCACTGAGTCTGTGCCGACTGTTTGCAAGAACCATCCAATTAGTCCCACCCTCTTACTCTTTACATTTTTCCTTTTCAAGTATTAAAAAAAAAATCATAAAGGTATACAGTACAAAAGCAAAGAGATTATGGTGAATTTTTATACAACACTGGTTTAGCCTCAACAGGAGTATTGTGTCCAATTCTGAGCACCACGTTTTAGGAAGGGTTTGAAGGCTCTGGAGAGGGCGCAGGAAAGATTTATGAGAAAGGTTCCAGGGTTGAGGGACTTCAGTTTTTACGTGAATGGATTGGAGAAACGGGCTGTTCTTGGAGGAGATTTGATAGAGGTGTTCAAAGGGGTCTGAAGAGAGTCGATAGAGAAAGCTTGTGCCCACCGTTGAAGGGTCAAGAAGCAGAGGACACTGATTTAAGAAGAATGGCAAAAGATCCCAGGACGATATAGAACATAGAACATAGAAAGCCACAGCACAAACAGGCCCTTCGGCCCACAAGTTGCGCCGATCACATCCCCACCTCTAGGCCTATCTATAGCCCTCAATCCCATTAAATCCCATGTACTCATCCAGAAGTCTCTTAAAAGACCCCAACGAGTTTGAGGAAAGTCTTTTTACTCAGCAAGCGGTTAGTATTTGCAGTGCACTGCCTGAGTGTGTGGTGGGGCTTTCGAAGAGAATCGGGTAATTATTGAAAAAGAAAAGGAATTGCAAAGCTATGGGGAATTGCAGGGGATTGAGATTAGCTGAGTTATTACATAGAGCAAGTACAAACACAATGGGCTGAATGGCCACCTTTTGTACTTTAACCATTGTGTTTTTTTTCTATCAGTGTTGCTTTTGACCAATATTATTGAATCATCTTCCACCAAACTTTTGGGTAGTGCATTCCAAGATTACAGCAAGCTTCATTCTCCGACATATTCTTGGGGGTGGGGGGTATTGACTACCATTTGAGAAGATACTTAAGGTTGGTGTATGAAGAAGAAAAGGATGGGAAGTGTAATGCAGGGGGTTGTTCACTGATGTGGGGTGCGTTTCAGCTGTGTTTCTCAGCTTTGTTCCACTGGCATCTGGTCGATCGACCGGGGTGGGTTACACAAACACATTTCGTAGTGATTTCATTCAAAGACAACCCACACCAGTCCAGCAACTATCACAACTGTGTACCATGTCCCTTACTCATAAACCTGTCTTGTGTGCCTTATAAAGAGACTGGGAGAGGGAGGGTTAGTGAGCCCTGAAAGCGTGGTCAAAGAGGCTTTTGAAATAGCAAGCACTGCCATCAGCAATGTGATTTGAGGAGAGAATTTTCAAAGATCAAACTTAATACATTGTCGCCAGGCAACAAAATCGTCACATTAATGATAATTTACATTCGGGTTTTAGTTTTGCTATGTAAACCTTGCAACACATCAGACTTCCAAAATATTTCATTGGCTGCGGTTCTGAAAGGTGCTATATAAATGTAAGCTATCTCTTTGGACTGCCTTCAGTATCTCCAGACTTGTAAACTCAACTGCTTTCCTTGCTGTCCTCCCATCCTCAACTGTTCTTACACATTCATTTGTCCAAAGTTCCTTCAAATGTATCCTGTTCTGAACTGGTCCCCCCCCCCCCTCCTCATGCCGAGACTATAGTTAAGAAAGCCCATCAACACCTCTACTTTCTCAGAAGACTAAGGAAATTTGGCATGTCAGCTCCGACTTTCATGGATGTACCGTAGAACGCATTCTTTCTGGTTGTATCACAGCTTGGTATGGCTCCTGCTCTGTCCAAGACCGCAAGGAACTGAAAAAGGTCGTGAATGTAGCCCAATCCATCACGCAAACCAACCTCCCATCCATTGACCCTGTCTACACTTCCCGCTGCCTGGGCAAAGCAGCCAGCATGATTAAGGACCCCACGCACCCCGGACATTCTCTCTTCCACCGCCTTCCGTCGGGAAAAAGATACAAAAGTCTGAGGTCACATACCAACCGACTCAAGAACAGCTTCTTCCCTGCTGCCATCAGACTTCTGAATGGATCTACCTCGCATTAAGTTGATCTTTCTCTACACCCTAGCTATGACTGTAACACTACATTCTGCACTCTTCTTTCCTTCTCTATGGATGGTATGTTTTGTCTGTATAGCGCGCAAGAAACAATACTTTTCACTGTATGTTAATACATGTGACAATAATAAATCAAATCAAAACTAAGTTCAACTTGATTACCTCCCTGGTCTGGCTGAAATTCATCGGGTGTCAGACTCCCAGCATAGTTGACTTATAAAAGCAAACTACTGTGGATGCGGGACATCTGAGATAAAACAGAAATTGCTGGATAATCTCAGCTGGTCTAGCAGCATCCATGGAGAGAGAAAAACATTCAGAGTTCGTACGACCCCTCTTCAGCTAGATAATTGATTTAAATGCTTCTTGGTTGTAAATCCAGCACGTTCTGCTATGTCCTCTGGCCCTTTTATCCCTTCCCATATTCCTACTGTCAATCTCCCTCTCCTTCCACTTTACCATGGTAGTGGAACGTTCCTCGGTCCTGAATTTCTAATAATATTCAACTCAAGTTTGTATTACTTCTGGCTAAATTGTTATTTGCTCTGGCCTAGCCTTTTGGACATCCATCTTAATCTCTTCCTGGCCTGGCATCCCTTTTCCTCGTACCTGCTTGACACATGGTAGCGGGTCCTAGAACCATAGAATCCCTGCAGTGCAGAAAGAGGCCATTCAGCCCATTGCGTCTACGCCATCTCTCTGAAGAGCATCTTACCCAGGGCCAGTCCACCCATCACTGTAACCATGGCTAATCCACCTAACATAAGAACATAAGAACATAAGAAATAGGAGCAGGAGTAGGCCATCTAGCCCCTCGAGCCTGCCCCGCCATTCAGTAAGATCATTCAGTAAGACCATTCACTTAAGATCTGAAGTGGATCAGTTCCACTTACCCGCCTGATCCCTATAACCCCTAATTCCCTTACTAATCAGGAATTCATCTATCCGTGATTTAAACATATTCAACAAGGTAGCCTCCACCACTTCAGTGGGCAGAGAATTCCAGAGATTCACCACCCTCTGAGAGAAGAATAATCTCAGCTGGTCTAGCAGCATCCATGGAGAGAGAAAAACATTCAGAGTTCGTACGACCCCTCTTCAGCTAGATAATTGATTTAAATGCTTCTTGGTTGTAAATCCAGCACGTTCTGCTATGTCCTCTGGCCCTTTTATCCCTTTCCTAAACTGACCCCCCTTTATTTCGAGGCTGTGCCCTCTAGTTCTAGCTCCCTTTCTAAGTGGAAAGAATCTCTCCATCTCTACCCTATCCAGCCCCTTCATTATCTTATAGGTCTCTATAAGATCCCCCCTCAGCCTTCTAAATTCCAACGAGTACAAACCCAATCTGCTCAGTCTCTCCTCATAATCAACACCCCTCATCTCTGGTATCAACCTGGTGAACCTTCTCTGCACTCCCTCCAAGGCCAATATATCCTTCCGCAAATAAGGGGACCAATACTGCACACAGTACTCCAGCTGTGGCCTCACCTATGCCCTGTACAGAAACCTACACACCTTTAGACACTAAGGGGCAGTTTATCATGGCCAATCCACCTAACCTGCACATCTTTGGAGTGTGGGAGGAAACCGGAGCAAGTGGAGGAAACCCACACAGCCACGGGGAGAACGTGCAGACACCACACAGTCCCCCAAAGCTGGAATTGAACCCGAGTTTCTGGCGCTGAGAGGCAGCCGTGCTAACCACCGTGAAAAGCCACTTGTGAAACGCTTTGCAAAGGCAGTCAGGGGGTCTCTTGTTTTAAATGACTGTCAGCGATAGTCAGGGAAGGATGGATGGTGGCAAGACAAGAACAAGAGAATAAACCACAGAAACGGCAGTTCTGTTCAGATTGGCATGAATCGTTATTTTATCAGGCTGCATGCTGAACAAAAAGGTCATCTTTATAAGAAGCTGAGTGGCCCTTGCATTACTGAACTGGCTCCTTCATAAAGAAAATATTGTCATAATAAATATCTTGTAACAGATTTGCTTAAATATAGGTAGTACTTATTATTCAAGCTTTAAAAAGAAACACTGAAGGCTTATATGCGAGTTAGGGATTGCCTACATGACAGTAAATGTGGTTTCCCAGGCCTGGACTGAGTGATTGAGCTGATTGGTATGAGAGGTGTAACAAAGTGCTTTGGACAGTCTGTGTTTGAGCTCGGGACGTACAATAATCTCCCGCTCTCAATGGAATTAGAAACAACAGCTTTTGAAGATCTGAGGCAGTTTGAAAGCTTAGCCATCACTGGCTTCAAAGCTGTGGCCACATCTGTTATAAAAATAATAAATTAGGAGAATGGAACAGGATTGAAAGCTTCACACAAGCTAATGCCCTGAAATGTTCCAGCTCCATCCCCCCCGTCTCCACCTCAAGACATTGAACAGCAGGTCATACTCATAGGTTTTCTGCTGGCTCTCTCGAGTGATCCTTCTTCATGAGTGAGTCACGGCAGTGAGTGTTTGGCAGGATATTGGACCGTGAGGTGCATCACAGCCCAGCCCAAATATGTCCACATCAGATAGAGATAATGCACACGGACTTTAATACGGGCGTCATTGATTGACGAGAAGAAGATTAACAACTCGCCCATTATCTCTGAAAACACCTCCCATCCTCCTGTACTGCATTGATTTAAACCCTGTAAAGGAAATCACCTTTTCAAGCCCCAAGTCATCCTCTCCTCAGCTAAACATGAGCTTTAAACAGTGGTTTCTGACTCTGGAACCTTTAAATTGCTTTCTTTTCTCTCTTCATCTGTTCTCCATCCCACCCCTGCCACCCACCATCCCTACGTTGTCGCAAGATCATTTGGTCAAAGATATAACAGTGACAGAGGTGAAGTCACTGTTGTGTTATCAGAAATTCTGCAACCAATTTGCACACAGCAGGCTCCCACAAAGCACTGAGTTAAGAACTGGAAAATCTGTATTTTTAGTTGGTTAAGGGATGAATATTGATCCAGGGCACTGGGTAGAAAAATCGCTGATGTTGAGTCCTGCTAAAAGATAAAAGCGATATGCTATCAAAGCTTTTTGTCTTGCACTCATTAGCATAGGCTCAAGAATACCAAATCTCAAAGGGAATTCCAATTTATACTGCATGAGAAGAGAGGTGCTGATTGGTTGGCAAGTGGGCTCTGATTGATTGACTAAGATGTTACCATGGTGAATGCACAGGGATCTATCATCGCTCATGCTTTAGTTTATTAAGAACAGATGCAATGTCTGGACATATCCCTTTTGCCTGCAGAAGACAAGTCCCTGTAAATAAATATATCAAGCTTAAGTGAGCCATATTGTGAGCTTGACTGATCATCTTAAATTGGTTGTTAATGTAATTCTTAGCACACTCGGGGTTGTTCTGCAAGTGCTGCCCAATCATAGAATTGCATCAAGCGATAGACGTTATGTTCTGAGTTTGCATGCACAGGTTGGTTGAGTACAGTCCGTGCTCTGTCTATTGCGACCAGCTGGAGGGTTGTGCTGTTTCTTACAATCCAGGAATCATTAGGATGCATTGCCTACGTACCCAGCATTGCACTGACACTTGCTTAAAGCTACATATTTTCATATGCAAGGACCTATCCTCTGCAGGCAAAAGGAATATGTCTAGACATTGCACCTTTTTTTGAGTGAACAGAAGCGTGGAGGGAGGGAGGGAGGGAGGGGGGGGGGGCTGCATTTGCCATGGCAATGTCTTTATCAATCAGAGCAAACTTGCCAACGGATCAGCATCCATTTTCTCCTGCAGTATAAATTGTTGCCCCCTTTGAAATTGTGGTATTTTTGCTTCTGTCCTGATGAGTGCAAGATGGAAAGCTTCGACAGTATGTCTCTTTTTCAGCAATACTCAAGTTCTGTGCTACTTAGCCCCTGCTTTTCAAAATAGTGACATGGGATCTTCCGTGTCTACCTGAAAGGACAGATGGGGCCTTGGTTCAATGGATTTGTGTGGACTACCCGCAGGAAAGCATCTCACAAAAATCTCCGGCGTAGACACGCGTAACTCTGCCTTGCTGCAGTGCGAGTGTACTGGAAACAAAAATCTGGAGCTCTTTGGAATCTTGATGTGTTTTATTTATGGATTCTCTGCACCCATCAACCCCTCTCCACATGCCCTGATTCACCATGGAATTCACAGATAATGCCAATGGCAGATTACTGATGATTGCACCAATACCACACCATTGGAAGGGATGGGGGCCTGAGAGGTGATTTAAAGAGGTGAGTGCGTGCCTGTTCACTTGCATCAACATCACCTCTTTCCCCAGCATAAAACATTGCAAGCCAACTGTTATCTCTTGTGGTGAGGTGACTGTTTTTAAGAATGGACCTTTCACTGCACACCACCACTTCCTGTGTTGGTTCATGATCTTACACTATTTACTCTGGGTGTGAGTGTATCCGAACCTCATGGAGCTGTAATATAAGGAGAGTTGTTACCATTGGCTGAAAAATCACGATCTAGAGGACACCGACGCTGATTTAAGGTGAATGGCAAAAGAACCAACTGCAATGAGAGAAACTTCTCTACGTGCTGGGCAGCTAGAATCTGCATTGAGGTTGTGCTGTATCTCAATCATGGCTTTCGAGAAAGAATTGGATTATTATCTGAAGAGAAAGGACCCACAGGGTTACAGGGAAAAGGGTGGGGAGTTGGGTCTTGGGTGAGCAGCTCTCTCAAAGAGCTGGCACAGACAAGAGGGCTAGAAAGGCCTCCTCCTGTGCTTTATCCATTCTATGATTTCTGCAAGGCACTGTCAATGAACAGCCTAGGGTGAAAAGCTGATGAGGGATGGTGAGTCACGTCTCTGATGCCCACTGTCGCCCACATTTCCTCCTTTAAGCTGTGGATTCCATGTTTCTATGGAGATTGGCAACAGCCCTCCCCCCCCCCCCTCCTCCACTTGCAGTCCCTTGCTCATCCAAAATGTGAGAGGCTCTTGGCAGCCACAGTTCAGCATCTGTTGCTCACTATTTTCTGAAGTATTTCAATACTGTGCAACGTAAATGTATAAAACCTGACATTTGTCCACTTGTTCTGAACATCATCTGGTTTTCTTTATACATTCATTTGTGGGACATGGGCATCGCTGCTGGTCAGTATTTATTGCCCATCCCTAGTTACCCGAGGGCAGTTGAGAGTCAACCACATTGCTGTGGCTCTGGAGCCACATGTAGGCCAGACCAGGTAAAGATGGCAGATTTCCTTCCCTCAAGGACATTAGTGAAACAGATGGGTTTTTCTGACAATCGACAATGGTTTCATGGTTATCAGTAGATTCTTAATTCCAGATAATTTTTATTGAATTCAAATTCCACCATCTGCCGTGGTGGGATTCGAACCCGGATCCCCAGAACATTAGTTGAGTTTCTGGATTAATAGTCTAGCGATAATACTATTCGGCCATCGCCTCCCCATGGTGAGAGATGGCAACCTACGCAAAAGGGCATTACAACAACATTCCACAGCTGTAGGGCATTTAATGTGAGCTGCACACGAATGCACATGGTTCCATCCTGGATATAACCAACAGCAACATAAACAGCTGAATACAATTCCTGCAGTCGTGGCTGAACCTGTCACAGCCGAACATTGCAACGGTGGTTACATTTCAGAAGTATTTCATTGGCTGTAAAATGCTTTGGGGATTCCTGAGGTCATGGAAGGTGCTATATTAATGCAAATATACAAACCACCCTCCCATCCTTTGACTCTGTCTACACTTCCCGCTGCCTCGGCAAAGCAGCCAGCATAATTAAGGACCCCACACACTCCAGACATTCTCTCTTCCACTTTCTTCCATCGGAGAAAAGCTACAAAAGTCTGAGGTCACGTACCAACCGACTCAAGAACAGCTTCTTCCCTGCTGCCATCAGACTTTTGAATGGACCTACCTCGCATTAAGTTGATCTTTCTCTACATCCTAGCTATGACTGTAACACTACATTCTGCACCCTCTCCTTTCCTTCTCTATGAACGATATACTTTGTCTGTATAGCGCGCAAGAAACAATACTTTTCACTGTGTATGTTAATACATGTGACAATAAATCAGCTCGAGTCAAAAGGTTCCTTTCTGATGGTCTTGGCAATGAAGTGTACCGAGATTCTGCACTGACCTGAAATGGAATTTTCGCCCTTTAGTTCTGGTGAAAACAGACTTATCAGTTCTCATTGTAATGGAAATTCCTGGGATGCTTCGGAGAAGGAGGTTAAAGGTTGAGTGTTGTCGAAAGCCATCATGTGTCCCATATTTTCTCAGCTCCGCAGCTCTCTGCTTGTGTGTGTGGAGGAGTGTGAGGCAGAATGGTTTTAAAGTGCCACTCTGTGGTGGTTAAGGAAAATGCATCAACGGATCTCCACTCTATTGATACAAACTCTCCTGGCCAATATTTATCCCGCAAACGGCATCACTAAAACAAATTAACCTGACCATTATCACATTGCTGTTTGTGTGGGAGCTTGCTGTGCACAGATTTACTGACATGATTCCCTACATAATGTCGGTCAAAAGGCGTTGTTTAAATGTAATTTTTTAAATATTAAATACAGGAGGCAGGCGGTGCCATAGTGGTATTGTCACTGGATTTGTAATCCAGAAACCAAGGGTTTTTGTTTAAAAGTCGCCATAGGCCCAGATAACCATAGCTTACTCTTCATTTCGAGGTGGTGGTGATTTAACCTGAAGATCGCCACACATCAAGTGAGGGGCAAGGTTAAGAAGGCGGGGCCTTCATGAATAACCTCAGCCGGTGCGGGAATTGAACCCACACTGCTGGCATCACTCTGCATCACAAACCAGCTGTCCAGCCAGCTGAGCTAAACTGACCCCAGGGACTCCGGGTAATGCTCTGGTGACCCAGGTTCAAATCTCCCATGGCGAAATTCAAATTCAATAAAAATCTGGATTTAAAAGTCTAACCATGACCATGAAACCATTGTCGATGGTTGTAAAAACCCATCTGGTTCACTAATATCCTTGAAGGAAGGAAATCTGCCGTCCTTACCTGGTCTGGTCTACATGTGACTCCAATGTGGTTGACTCATAACTGCCCCCTCAAGGACAATTAGGGACCTCCATGTCCCATGAATGAATAAAACAAAAAGCATGAAGAAGCTATTGGATATTCTGAATTAGAATGCGTATTAAATTCAGTTTTGTGTGCCTGTTCTTGACAGAAATGATTCTAGTGTCACTGTTTTTAGTATTTTACGGGGTTGACCTTTCCCTCCTCATGAATCCCTAATTAACAATGAGCATTAGTTGAAGATTGATGCTGACAGGATTGTGTCAGATCTGCAATGATTGACACACACTGTACCCTGTGGACCAGGGCTTCCCAAACACTGGGTCATGGGATTTTGGGCTTGCAAAGGGCCCCCATGGAGCTCAGATTGATTTCGAACAGCTGCTTGACTCCTTTACATCCTTCGGTTTTTTTTTATTTGTGGGCATGGTCTAATAGTGGTTAGCAGTGCTGCTTCACAGCACCAGGGACTTGGGTTCGATTCCCAGCTTGGATCACTGTCTGTGTGGAGTCTGCACATTCTCCCCGTGTCTGCGTGGGTTTCCTCCAGGTGCTCCGGTTTCCTCCCACATTCTGAAAGACGTGCTGATTAGGTGCATTGACCGGAACAGGTGCCGGAGTGTGGCGACTAGGGGAATTTCACAGTAAAACTTCATTGCAGTGTTAATATAAGCTTCTCTATGAATGGTATGCTTTCTGTATAGCGTGCAAGAAACAATACTTTTCACTATGTTAATACATGTGACAACAATAAATCAAATCAAAGCCTTATTTGTGACTAATAAATAAACTTTAACTTAACTTTAGACTGCTCTCTGATGCCCAATTGCTGTTGCAAAAATAGTCTGTGACAAGGTAGGTGTTTTAGGGAGAACCTGCCTTTTCATCAACTACCCCTGTGCCCAGTCATTTGCCCTGTGCCTCCCCCCTCCACCCCCCCATTCAAGAACTAAAGCCTCTTCTCCAACCCCTCCCTCCACCAGTTCATCAGCTCTGCGACCCCTACTCTCATTTTTACTGAGGGGTCGCACGAAGGCACTATGATGGCACCACACTGATACAAAGTTTGGGAAAATCAATGCTGCAGGACCACTGAACATGACAAAGACACCATCGTGTTTGTGAAGTGTAGGCGTTCTCCTTGCCAATGATACCCATCTCGTGGTACATCTCACTGCTTGCTGCTACATTTGCCAGCTCAGTAGTAACCAGTCATTCGGGAGGATGTCTGTCGATGATCTTTTTGTTCCACCAGTGCTATCCAAACTTCTCCCCACTCTGATCCTGTTCTGAGACTTGAAAATTGCTGTGTCTCCAGAATGAGCACTAGGTTGAGGCGGGCGGGAGGGAGGGAGAGAGTGGGCAGGAAGGGGGAGAGGGAGAGAGTGGGCAGGAAGGGGGAATGGGAGAGGGAGAAAATGGGCAGGAAGGGGGAGTGGGAGGGAATGAGAGAGGGAGAAAGTGGGCAGGAAGGGGGAGTGGGAGAGAGTGGGCGGGGAGAGGGAGACAGCAGAGGGGGTAGAGTGGGAGCGGCATAGCTATGAGACTGTGGCAGGAGGAGAGAGCAGGGAGGGGTGAGTGGTGTTCAAACTGTTAGCTGTTTAAAAACATTATCACCCACATTTTCACTGCCTTTTTCAGTCCAGAGCTGCAATAACAGCTCTGTTCAATTTTGAAATGTTGAACTGATTTTTGTCTGCCGGTTTTGAAGCGATTCATCTTTTTCTTAAATGAGGATTGTCTCATTTTGTCTCAAACAAAAATTTCCACATATTGTCCAAAGGCTCCCCCTGTCAGTCCCATTCCGGTACCACAACCTGCTCTGTACTAACCGCAGTCAGGAGCAGGGAAATCACTCCGTGTTCTGGTCAACATTGATTTCTGAATCACCATCACAAAGTCAGATTACCCGCTCACTAACACATTGTGCACAGCAAGCTCCCGCACAAGGCAAATTGGCTGCCACGATTCCTACATAAACAATGATGACAACAGTTCCAAGCTATTTAATTGGCTCTGAAGCGCTTTGAAATGTCCAGTGGTCGTGCCAGGTGCTACACGAATGCAAGTCTTTCATTTCTAAATCTCTATGTTAATCTCTCTCAGAACCAACATCTTTGATCAAGCCTTTGGTCACCTGGCCTAATATCCCTACACGTGGCTCAATGTTAAAGATGTTTTTATTGGTATTGCTCTTGTTTAGCACCCTGGGACTACTTACTGCATTAAAGGTGCTATATAAATCCAAGTTTTTGTTGTTGAATGGATGGATGGCCGCACCATTTCTCCTATGCCCTGGCCTATATTTATTCCTCAAAGGCCCGCTAAAAAGAGATTATCAAGCCACTGTCGTATTGCTGTTTATGGGAACTTGCTATGTGCAAATTGGCTGCTGCGTTTCCCTGCAATATTCCAACAGAATCCTACAGTGCAGGAGGAGGCCATTTGGCCCATCGAGCCTGCCCTGACCATAATCTCTCCCAGGCCCTATCTCCATAACCCCATGCATTTACCCTAGCTAGTTCCCCTGATGCTAAGAGGCAATTTAACATGACCAATCCACCTAACCCGCACATCTTTGGACTGTGGGAGGAAACCGGGGCACCCGGAGGAAACCCACACAGACACGGGGAAAACGTGCAAACTCCACACAGACAGTGACCCGAGTCGGGAATCGAACCCGGGTCCCTGGTGCTGTGAGGCAGCAGTGCTAACCACTGTACCACCGTGTCGCCTGCTGGCTGTTAAACACTGTGGGGTAGCCTGAGGTTGTGAATGGAGCTATCTAAAGCCAACTCTTTGTTCAGTGAACCGGAAGTAGGTAGCTGGTTTGGAGGGAGTCCAGAGGAGTCGGAACATTTTGATGACCTCTCATTAGGAGGCACTCACCCTGGCCCTTTTCTCTCGCCGCACTTGCTGAGAGTTTGAGATGGTTTCGGGGCTGAGGACGGGCTGCACTGTTTATCCAGTCTGTTGTGACAGTGTCCATGGAGTCGCTGGCTGTTCTCTGCTCTTCCGCCCCCACCACCAAAAGGCTGACGAGAGGTCGTGTGCTTTTCCTGCTGAGTGTGTGTGTTGTTCTTGTCTTGTGCATTCTTCTGAGTGACTGGCAGCCAAGGGATTTTCCAGTATTCGCAGCTCCAGCTTGGCCCTAACCCCACCGAGTCTTCCTGAAACAACAGGAAAGCAAAGCATTGGACCAGCTGCTGACGGGTTTTTTTTCAATGACAGCCTGGTGACTGGCTGGATTGAAAACCATCCCAATCTCTTTCCAAAACCCGCACCAAGTCCAGTCCCCATGGTAACTGTAACACAACCAAGCCTGGGGGATTCAGACATTTCCAAGCTCTGCCTGTGATGGAGATCACCCATGGCTTGATCTTTCGCTGAGCAATGAAGTGTTGTCTCTCTTTCCGCCCCTCCCCACCTGATCCTCCTGCATCCGATGTCCTGTAATGCTGTAACTGTGACTCTTATCGTCATCGGGAGCAGGATCACTGACTGCTTTTCCCCTCACTAGGTCAGAGGGCATGGGAACCAGTGCTATAGTTCTGACCTCACTCAACTAACCCAGGGTAGTAAGAAGTCTCTCGACACCAGGTTAAAGTCCAATTGGTTTATTTGGTAGCATGAGATTTCGGAGCGCTGCTCTTTCATCAGTGAGTGGGGCCCTATTCACCTGATGAAGGAGCGGCGCTCTGAAAGCTTGTGCTACCAAATAAACCTATTGGACTTTAACCTGGTGTTGTGAGACTTCTTACTGTGCCCACCCCAGTCCAGTTGAATTGTCCCAAGCCAGGGCAGTTCATAGGATTTTACAGGCCAAATGGCGGGGGCTATGCGTAGAAACATAGAAAAACTACAGCACAAAACAGGCCCTTCGGCCACACAAGTCACATAGTGTGACATGAATCCAAGATCCTGGTTGAGGCCATCCTCATGCATGTGGAACTTGGCTATCAAACCTAGCTTTCCACTCACCTGGTGAAGGAGCAGCGCTCCGAAAGCTAGTGCTACCTAATAAACCTGTTGGACTTTAACCTGAGACTT